>NW_013666806.1:295443-304915 GCF_000517525.1 Limulus polyphemus
CTTAAATAAAACTGGTTTATTCTTTCTGAATATAACTTTGCAATACACTTAATTTCCACAGACGCGCTATAACAAACGCTATAATTCACAACGAACATCTCACGTGCTCGACTCAACTGTCAATTACACATTACATTGTTGCCGTCAGTTCTTACCGGTCTTATATATATAAGACTACCGCATATCTAGTAGTCTCCCGAGGCTTCAAGAAGGGATAGGATCCTACTAGAAGTTCATGACGTGTTACTACAGTCACGTGACTTCCGCCGTCCTAACAAAGGATTTAATATCTGTGTAGTTCTGGTCAATGATCATATACTCATAGAATTCTCAGGGTTAAGGATATTTGCAATATCTTCCCTTTTAATATAAAAGAGGAAGAAAAATACTAAAAGCTCAGCTGTCTATAGCTTTGATCAACAAAAATTTTGCCATTAGTGTTTTTTAAGTTGGTATTGAAAACTACAACAACGTTTCTTTTTGCGTACAACATTTTCGAGTGATTTAAAGCAACTTTCTTCAATAATTATAATCAGTCCATTAGAGAGCGCTCTAAAGGGAGTGGTAAACTTTGTTAACGTGTTTGTTATGTTTAGTTCTTTTGAAGTTTGAGTGGGAGAGGAAATCTAAGGAGAGATGTTAAGCAGTAAGAATTTGTTATAGGAATTAAAGTAACTATCGTATTACTCTTATAAGATCATATTGGATTTCTATCATAGTATTACCAATTGAACTGATTAGCTTTTAAAATAAGAAAACTCATATTAGTAATATTAGTATTAGCATAGGCCTGCAGAAATTAGGAATAACCCAAGAAAAGTGACTCAAGTAACAGTAATGGTATATGCTTTCCGTATTAATTTTTAGTGTTGTTATCGTTAGTAATTTATTGTCTAACTATGATGTGAATAACTCCCATTGGCTTCGAGTGATTCATCAATTGAATAAGTTCTAGCAGCTTTCGTGTGACACTGGCAGACTCTCCATGAGGGGCTGTTTCGCGTCATTTACCCAAACTTTGGGGTAAAGCGTTGTTGGTCTCTCTTAGTCTTACTCTTAGTTTTACTTCCGGGTTATCTTAGAATTCCCTTATTATTAAGTTGAGACTTTGAGCTTTATCAGTTTATGTCGATATTTTTTCTTATTTCTGGTACATATACGAGTTTACTGTCCAATATTTAGTCAATCCCAGTATATACTTTTGAACCCAGTAAATATTATTGTTGTGTTTTAAGACGTCAAAATAAATATATGCATTTTCCAAGTTGACTGCTGACATTCATTACCTAATTTGTCTGTTCATCAATGAAAACTGAAGTGAAAGCTTGCATAAAATTTTCTCCTCTTGGATAGCAGCAGTTGCACTTGTACTGTTGTAGAAATGTTTGCTCCTACTGCATGATGTTGCAGGAAGGTTGTTTTTTTTGGGTGTGTAATTTAACATGATATAACTTTAAAAGTTAGTGATCAGATGAGTGATCCATTTATGAGAAATTTCATGCATGAAATGAAAATTAACTTTCATATGAAGACAAATTATTGGCTACAAGTCAAAAAATAACAAGTGATTCAGTTTGATTATTAAACTGATAAAAATGGATAAAAGTCTGGTCTTGAGCTTTATTTTTTGACATAGATAATGAATACTATGAAAATATTTGACATTACAAAGAAAGTAAAGTAAAAGTTCAATATCTTTGCAACGATACAACTGGACATACTCAAATGTTATTTTTAACAACTTCTGCTATATTGTTTCTTTGTAAGATCAGTTTTCTTCTTGCCATCATAGGTAAGCAGAACATTCAAGTGTCCAATAGTGATAATACAGATCCTTCTACCTCGAAATAACCTTTATAGAATTCTCAGTGGATCCAATGCCAAAGAATGTATATGTGTTCAATCTTATAGTCATTGAAGATATTTTTTTGTTTTGACCTTTTACAAAAGGTCCTTTATATTTTGACCTGAAGTCATTGACTTTATTAACTGATCAAAGGTCTTTGTTTGCATTTAGAATTTTGCACAAGATCAAAGCTGTCACTATCCCAAATTTATTTGATGGCAATTTTGTTTTTTTTGGGGGGGGGGAGGATTTTGGTCTTTCTTATGTTGTCTGGTCTGGTCACAATAATTGATTAGCTTTTCTAAAGAAAAATAACCAGAAAAATTGCTGATTATTTTACACAACACTAGTCACTAATGTACTAGAAGTTGGATATTATTGTTTAAATATTGGAGAAATCATTTAAAATGTAATGCTGGAGGATTTCTGTAGATTAAAGAGAACATTTTGATTCTGCTAATTGTATAAAATACAATCAAAAGTGTGCTTTCACTTGATTAACTCTTGCTATACTGAGTGGATTACACTACTGGCCTTGTAACCATCAACTAATCATGAGAGTATTCATACTATAACATTTAGTCTAGTAAATGTATCTTCACAAAATATGGCAAGCTTTCAGTAAACATTAAAAATATTTTGTACACAAAATATCAGATTTATTAGTTAGGTATTTTTACTAAAGATTTGTTCATGAATATATGGAGTTAGTGTTGACTACTCTGAGTGCAAAATGATATTCATGTTGAGAATAATAATACTTTTATTCATCTGAAAATTTTCATAAAACCTCCTAAATAAATATCAAAATTTTTTTTATAAGTATAACTGTTTTATCTCTAACTTTCTCTACCCAACTATATGGACCCAGTTGATTTGACTGGCCTTTTAACCACCACAGGGCTATATATGCCCACCCTTGAGATGGGGTGTTTCACAAGATCATGAGAGTGTAAATTTCTCATGATAATTGCTTTATAATATGCCTGTCCCAGACTTTACCATCCATGGATGGCATGGATAAAGCAGAAGGGGATTGCTGCCAATCCCTGCCATGCCTAGATTGAATAAATTGGTATAGTCTGCTTTTCAAAATTGGGTTTAGTGATCACCCATTGTACTTCTCTTCACAATAGCTTAATACAACTCGATAAAATATGCAATTATTAAAAGAATTAGCCAATATTAGCAATAGTGATGATTCAGATTTGTATATATTCTCCTGGATTAAAAAGCTTATAAGGTGGAATAAGTTAAAAATTGCTATACATGTAGGATATAACTTGAACTATCCAAATTTTTTAAGTATCAGGGATTGAATGATTCCGATATGGTACTTACCCCCTCTCACAAGATTAGCTATTCTCGTTCATTGCTGCCCTTATATGCAAACATTTTCTTTACCCATGCCCTATCCTATTATTGGAATTGCAAGATTTCAACATGTGTCTCATGCAAATCATCATGTATCAACACATCACCAATAGGAGCATGACATGCTCATGTGGTGCATGTGGCTCCCTCTACACTTCTCTACTGAACTATCACTTCTTGTTTGGCAGCGCTTGTGTTTGGACATGCTCTTTTGTTTATTTAATGCTTCATGTTCGACAAAGTGGCTGTTTTTTAAATTAATTTGCTTTCATTCAGCCTGTTTCTTCTATTAGTATTTATCAGTTAATTCTAATCACCTTATTTTCTGCACTTGAATTAGGTGAAATTTTCTGTGTAATGAATTCTGAAGTTAACATTAACAGTTCGGGAGCTACACCAGCAACCAGCGTTTTTTCTCAGGCCTCAGGTTAGGCAATCTGATGGTGGATTTATCTGCTTTTATATGCAGGGAGATTGGACGTTACATGGGACAGTCTTTATCCCCAGACATTGCCCAGGCTCCTCCAGAATAGGTTTATCCTGTGAAGACTGATGAGGACTCTGATAGTCTTTTTCTACCTCAGATATTTTCATTCCTTCCTTTTCCCAACCCGATGAGTCTACTAGGCCTAATGCGGTCTTAATAGATTTTGTCTCAGGTTTATGACATTTTATTACTTTCCTCTATTTCTTATGCACCTCGTCCTTCCTTTCTGCATGAATAATCTTTCCAACCCTTTTTGGTTTTCCTCCCTCACCTGATATTTTGGTTCATGCTGATCACTTTGCCTCACAATTAAGCAAGGGAATTAGCATGCTGCACCACATGTGGACTTTAGATCAGTTTGCACTTTCCTACCATTGTGTGCACTATCCATTTTTAGACCAGCAGTTGTTAGGCTCCTTATTGCCTAGTTGGTGGGTGGCTCCCAAATCATCTGTCAGTCTTACCCATACCCAATATTCTTGCTTGTGTCTTACCTTTACACATCTATTACGGTATCTTTATTTTATACACCTCCTATCTGAGGCTCTCCACAGAAATCGTGAGGGGTTTTCTGGAGATACATTTGCCCTTCTCTCCTCCACTTTAACTCGCATGTTGTCTTCAGCTGTGGCATTACATATGTTGTTTCTTTGTTGTTGGTACCTTATAGATCATGATGCTGTATTGGCTCTGGTCTTTTTACCCTTGACATATCTTAGGGATTTATGTATGGGCCCCATTTCTGAGGCATTATGTTTTTGATACAGTCCTGGAAACTCTAGAGCCTCAAATGACATTGGTCCAACAACAATCCACCCTTGTGAATTTTGTAGCCCGTTTGTCTTAGTCAGAGCCTCATATGCCTCCAATTACCATTTCCCATCCTTCCCCTTCCCAGCCCTTACCTGTCCCTTCTACTGTGGGTACTTCCTCTCGTCACTTTGCTTGACGATTCACCCTCATCACCACCAGTACCGGTGATTACATAGTGGGTTCTGGTCAGATGGCAGTTCGGCTGTTCGACGCTCTACATTGCCGGCATTCCTTCATCAGTCAGTGATCAAAGATTCATTGTCCAGTTTCCTTCCCTCCCCCTCCTTGAGATACCATGACCAGCCAGTGCCTGTCAGAAGCAGTTTGGGAATTGCTCTTACAGCAGACCATCGAACCTGTTCTCCATCCTTCCTGGTGTTTTTATTCCCAGCTTTTAGTTGTCCCCAAGAAAACTGGGGATTGGTGGCCAGTAATAAATTTATCTTGCCTCAATCGCTTCGTTTCACTACCCGGTTCTCTGTGGTGTCTTTTATCACCCTGAAATGGGCTTTTTCTCTGGGGTTGTGGATGACCGAAATGGATGTCTGTAGTGCTTACCTACATATACTGATATCACCTCAGTCTCGTCTTTATCCTTGATTTGTCCATCTTGGGGTGGTGTATCAATTTCGGGCCCTCTCCTTCGGACTTACCTTGGCACCTTACGTATTTGGCTGAGTAGTCCGAGCTTTTGCTCGACAGCTCCATGTCCTGGGGCTGCGATTTCATTATTATATGGATGACTGACTTCCTCTGGCTCATTTCAAAAAGGAATCGGCCAGTCATACTCAGCAGAAAATGTGGTGGGTTGGGTGGGCTGGTTGATCAAATTGGAGAAGCCCTTTCTCAGACCCACTCAATATCTTTTCCATTTGCAGGTCTTTTTCAACACTCATATCAGTCAGGCCTGGCCTTCTCCTTTCCAACTTCATTCAATGGAACTGTTGGTTCGCCATGCCCTCTCAGCTCAGTCACTTACTGCTCACAAGGTTCTATCACTTTTGAGGATGTGGTCATCAATGATATCACTGGTCCCCCTTGGTCGTGCCCATATGAGATCCCTTCAGTGGGTGCTTCATGATCGATGGAGTCTTGCTTGGGATTCTCTTTCCACCTCCATTACCCTTCCTTTTTCCCTGCGAAACGATCTGGTGGTTGGCCAAAGCTCATACATCGGCAGGTGTGCCACTTCCTCCCCCATGTCCAGATCTACATCTTTTCATGGAAGCATCCCTTTAGGGATGGGGGAGTGAGCATGGGGCTATTGGTATGAGGACGAAAGTGCTTTGCATATCAATGTTCTTGAACTGTGAACTGTACATCAGGCATTGCATCACTTCCTTCTTCTCACCCAACATCGTCTGGTGATAGTTCATTCAGACAATTCTATGATGGTGGCATATATCAACTGCCAAGGGAACATCTGGTACAGATATCTCTGTTTTTGGACATTAGATCTCTTATACTGGGCCCATGCACATCACATTTGCCTTATTGCATGTCATGTGCCGGGTGCTTTCAATCCGACTGTGAATTGCCTTTTTTCTCCGACTGGATATATCCCACAGAATGGTCATTAGATCCCCTTATTTTCAGGGATGCCTCTGCTACGAGTCTCAAACACATATTACCTCTTGTTTGGTTGCTTGTACCTCATCCCCAGTTGATGTCTTTTACCATGATTGGTCACACAAGTAGTATGTTTATGTGTACCCACCTATCCGATTACTTCATTAAGTGATTTTTCTCATCCACTCCTTCTTGGGTCTTCCTGATTGCTTCTTATTGGCCAGCACAGCCTTGGTTTTCATGGTTACAGCAATTTCTCTCCCCTCTTGTTCCTCTTCCACTTTCTCCCTACCTTCTTCATCAACCTCAGTCACATGTCCTAAATCTCACCCTTCACGTTTTGTGTCTTCATGCCTGGCTTTAGTCCAGCCTTTGGCGAGATGATCTGTTTTCACATGATAAGTTGCTTCCTTGTTTTTTTAGAATGAACCGATCAATATAAGTCCTCACACAGGTTTTAGGTTGTCTATCTTCCTCCCTAGATTTCCTTCATTTGTGTTGTGAGTTACAGCGGTGGTACGTGGGATTGTTCCCATTCAGTCCTCAGCTATCTCTCGTCCTCTCTTCTTATGGGGATGCTATTGCCATTTCAATGGTCCCAGCATGTTTCATGGTTGGAGGAGTTGATTGCAAGTGACAGACATCCTTTTGATACCAGATGTCAAGTTCCTGGATCAATAACTCAGAGCTAATCATCATGTCATACCCAGGAATTGGAGTGTTTCTCAATCCCCTGGTTCTTGGGTTTGAGGTGAAGACAGTATGATTCTCAGGATGTTGGTACCCCGCAGACAGGTTTTAGATGGAGTCGACTGACAGAGTACGGTCCGCTGTGCCACAGCCACTTTACACCTAGGGGCACATCCTTTGTTTACTCACCTTTCTCATTGTGTGATTGAGTTACAGTATATTTCTGTGGTTAGGATCACTTTCTTGGCACATTCTCTCCCAATCAGATGTGCTCCTCTCATTTTCTCCACTTGCATCTTACACATTCCACAGTTGTGTGAAGAGTATACCTGGCACAAAAGTGGTGCGGAACCCCCCTTCTGATCTTTGGATCTGAATCTCTCATTTCCAGGAGTATCTTTTGGATGCTTTTGGGGGGTACCTCTATCGTTCCCTCGCACTGGTCCCTCCATGTAAGTACCGTATCGGAAGTTATAATTTTCCTATACTGAAAATGTATTTCTGATAGGTACTTATCTCTTCTCTCACTTCCCACCCTTCCTCCCCACATTTCTCCGATGCCAACATCTTCTGCCAAACTTCGAAGGGATAGTTCAGTAGAGGAGTTTAGCGGGAGTCACATGTATCACATGAAGATGTCTTGCTTCTATTGGTGAGGAGGTGACTAATGATGATTTGCATGAGGGCCATGTTGTAATCTTGCAATTCCAAAAGGGGGATGCGGAAAGCTTGTGGCATGTGTAATAAAAAAGTTTGCTTATAGAGGGCAGCAACGAACGAGAATAATTAATCTTGTGAGAGGAGGGAAGTACCTATCAGAAATACATTTTCAGTATAGGAAAATTATAACTTTGGTTCTGTGTGTATCAAAAGATCATTTTTTATGGATTATCAAGTATATATATATATATATATATATACTGCTTCATATTTTGAGCATTCTTCATTTTATAGACCAGTGAAGATGTATAGAGTTAGGTAATTTATGTGAGATGAAAGTTTCTCACACAACACTTAAATGTGATATACAAGCATCCCTCTGCATTTAGTTGTAGAAGTCTATGTCAAAGGTTTTATTTGTGTATGTATATAGTGTTCTGTTCCTGTAAGTATATTGATAACCTTTTACAGCGTTTCTCAGGTCATTGACACTGGCTCTTTATGAGTGGGTTCTAGTGTAGCACTTGTTTAAGAAAATTTGACAGCTCTGCCTTTTTGAATTTAATTGGATTTTAAAGCTTTCCTTCTGTTAAGTCCTTCAACTGCCTGACTGGTTTGTTATGAGATTGATATTGGATGTGGTTTGGGAGATCTTTCATAATATTCTGTGTTCCTTTAAAGCAGTGGTTCTCAAACTTTATACAGTCTGAGCGCACTTACAATACTACAGATACTTGCTGGCACACTGTATACAAAATAGGACTAATATGTTATAATTAAGTTAGATATATAGAAAAATAATGCATTTAATAAAAGCAAACTTAACATACCTCTATGAAGTTTATTCATTCCTGTGTTAATGAGAAACATGAGCTTGATGAGACCTTGCGATTTCTTCAATGTTTGGTCTTATGTTTGAGAGACAAACTCTCATTTCCTCATCAATGCATTGAAGAGTTCCTTTCTTTTTACACATAATTGTGGCGAGGGTTGAAAATCCCAGTTCACATAAATATGAGGTGGAAAATTGCAATAAAATAGCCAGCGCTTTTTTAGATATCGACACACGTTCTTCTTTGATAGAAATCCAAAAAGCTTCAAGAGACAATTCTTTGTATTTAATCATCAATCCACGATCAGTGGACACAGCTGCCAGTTCTTTTTTTTCTGTTAGCGTTAAACTAGAATCTATTGCAGTTTCTACAAAATTGTTTCATTGTCGTAACTCGTGTACACGGGTAAGTACTTTGCCTCTTGACAGCCACCTCACATCGGTGTGTAAAAGTAGCCATCTGTATTGAGACTCCATATTGGTGCAGATCTGTTTTAACTGGTCTTGTTTTAATAAAGTTCACCATTTGAACAACTTGATCTAAGGCCTCTCTTAAATCCTCTCCTAATGTTCTTGACATCAAGGCCTCTCTATGAAGGAAGCAATGAGTTACAATAACATTCTCGTTTTGTTCCTTTATAAAAGATACAAGACCCTTGTTGCAGCCTATCATAGAAGGAGCTCCATCTGTGGAAATGCCTACACATGATTTCCAAGATAACTGCCATTTATCAAGGTAGTTATTCAGGATGTTAAAAACATCCTCACCTTTTGTAGTCAGACTTAATTCTTTGCAAAAAAGAAACTGATTTGTTATTTGATTTTCGTTAATGAAATGAATGCTATGAGTTGCGCCTTGTTGGTAATGTCGGTTGACTTGTCAACTTGCAGTGCAAAATCAGAACACTGGAGTTTATTACCACATACATTTTTCGCAATATCAGAAGACATTTCCAAAATACGCCTGTTAACAGTATCATTGGACAGAGGTATCTTGCTTATTTTCATAGCTGCTTCATTTCCTAACATCGTACTGACAATCTTTTGGCAAGCAGGCAAAATAAGTGATTCACCCAAAGTATGAGCTTTCATATTTTGTGCGATCAGTTCTGAGACTTGGTAAGAAGCAATTTGAGCTTTATCAGAAACAGTCATTAAACTTTTAAAAGAATCAGCTGCTTTTCCTTGCTGTTCGGACACT
>NW_013666806.1:305539-314418 GCF_000517525.1 Limulus polyphemus
CATATCTGGATAGATTTTTCAGGAATGCTACGGAGCGCATCTGAAAAAGCTTTGGGGCGCACTGTTTGAGAACCACTGCTCTAAAGTATGAAGTGTTCCATGTCCCTTCATCGCATCAGATTCATACCTCTGTACAGGTCTTGTGATTCATATATCTACATAGCTTAATATACAGAAAGTTTTAACCTATCTTCTGCTATCTTCCAAACTCCTGCTCTTCAGAGTGGAAAATCTGATTACTGTATATTCAGAAATGTTGGTTCTTCTAATGTTATATTTCTTTCATCAGTTAATTATTCTTTAGGATGCAATGCATTCAGATAAATATAATTTTTTTTTATTCCAGTTAGATTTTAAATGAAAAATTGACATCTTGTTGTGAGGAGCTCAGGAAGAAACAAATGTATATTATAGAAATTCATGATGAGTTTTATTTTTAAGATTAAAATTATATGCTTGAAATTTTTATTAAGAGACAACACAGATCCACCAACGTGAAGAGACAGAGGAATGTGGAATATAGTAGGAGGCCTTAATATTCATAACATAAAAGAAGATTAAAATAATACACATTGGTGAAAAGGGTATTGAAGTTAAAAATTGGTAATATGCTATAATGTGGTCATATGATGATGTAATTATAAAAATTCAGGCTGCTACTGCAATTGAATATTATAGGTACCAGGAATGAAAATATGCAGTTAGGAGTAAACTTTATTAGTTTCTGGTAAATATTCATGTATAATAGTTTCATTTATATGAAAGTTATAATGATATATTTCAGAAAGACTTATAATTGCATTCCTACTGAAAATTAAAAATACATGTAGGTTGTGGTATCCAGTTGTGATTAAGCTACATGTGTAACCTGTATTAAAAAAAATATTTTTCTTATAGGTTTAAAGTTTCATTTTGGGAATTAGCTGTTATTAACTCTGAGAAATATGGGTCGTGAACGTTGGAGTTCAGAAGTTGAATTTATTCTAGCTATGATTGGATGGAATGCTCTAGGACCACATGGAGTTGTACATACTTACATGATGCTGGAAAATGGTGGAAGTAAGTGTTACTTCTCTTGTCTTAATGAAATAAAACTTCCTAAGTTTGATTTTTGTTGATATGTGAACTGTTTTTACAGACAGATGTTTTAGTGTGAATACATTCTAATTAAGATGCACATAACACTATTGTATAAATAATGGGTTGTATCAAAATAACACTAGTCTTATTAGATCTTGGAGAGAGATGCAAAACATATACTTTAACATTGTGAACCCGATGAACGAAGTAACCAGTGTAATATAAGTTAGATAAAGTTATTTGTATATATCATACATTCATTGAGTTACAAATGTATTTCTTCATGGATGAGAATTAGCTACTATTTGGTAGAATTTCACCATTTCTATTGTCAAGCTAGCCATCCACACAATTAATTTAATTCTGATGAGAAAATGTTGAAGGGGAAGAGGTGTTTGGGTTGGAGACAAAATACTAGAACTAGTAAGCATGATCTAAGATTGAACTGAAATTATCATACGAGTCTTTGTTTAGCTGGCTGATTGATGGACAGTTGATCAAAGTGCCCAACAGTTTCTGAAATATATGAACTGCTTAAGATGTAGCGTTGGACTATCAGACAGAATTAGCATAGAGGTATGCTTTAAATCTTTTGCCATCTGCCTTAATGGTGTGTGCTTTTTTGTCCATTTTGTACAGTTACATATATTAGACATGTTGCATACATTGGACATTATTTTTATTTGGGAAATCATTCAGATGAAGCTTAAATTATATGGAGATAGACCATAATCCAGTGAAAGCTGATGGAGCAGTATACCACAACATTATAAAAATTGTTTTAAATAATTAAGGGTTTTTGTTACAAATGAAAACATAAAAAACATACTATATGTTGCATATTCTAAAGTTATTTTCAGCTTCGTGTTATAGATGTCTCATAATAATCATAAGTTATGACTTTGCACTGATCCAAACAATCTGGTCAAGTATTACAATCCAGCATTTATAGATCTCAAAAAGTATTACATTCATTCCATAACATTAATGTGAGCATAATTTTTACAGTCAAAAAGCCTTACCATAAAAAAATCTAAAATAGTGTTTGATTTGTATTTGAATGCAATCAGAAGTTTTGTTCAGCAAATTTAATAAAATAAAAAGAAAAAACTGCAACCAACTTGTTTATCCGACTGATCTAATGCATAATCTACCGTTACATTATTATGTCCCTTTAATTACATATAAACATGTTTTGTATCTGATGATGAAGTAATTTGTTTTAGGTATAATACATTACCGAGATAAATTGATGTTCTTTGTGCAATGAAATTAAATTTTCAGTTTTTGTAATACTTTATAAGCAATTACAATATCAGAAACATTTCTATCTCTGATGATTTAGAGTTCGATATTGGTTTTAATTTCTTTACAGCCAGTCTCTTTGATTCTTACATCTTGTTTGTTGTTGGAAGTACATAGTATATCAAATTTCTTTCCAAAACATACTTGCCTCTGCTGACACTTAAAGCTATTGCTCAACCATCAGAGTTTCTTCTTTTGCCAATTTAAACATTGGTCTGATTTTTTTCGCACTTGCTCCAGTCTTTTATACCCCACTCAATTGCTCTTGGCGATATTTGTATTGGAATACTCTCCACTTATATCAGTGCACCCTCTATCCTGGTACTGTACTTGTTCAGATAATTTTATCACTTTTTCTTGACAAAATGTCACTAACAGGTTTCCCACTTTAACAATCGTTTGGAACTATTTTGAACGCTATTGTATTATCTAGTTGATTTTTGTAATAATAATAATAATAATTAAAAAATTTTTTTTGCTACTGATTGACAAGCCAATGATGGTTTGAATTCTCAGATTATGGAGGCAAATTGAGTTTCTTTTTTTCTACCTCTGATATCTAGGAGTGCACAACAATGGGGGAGGGGAGAATATCAGTGATCTTATTCGTGTGAGATGGAGACATATATTCGGATCTGGAGTGGTCCTCCAGGGGTTCTGAGGTGGCACTTATGGGTGATCCTGTGCCTTCTTTTAGTCTGTTGGATTTTCAGCCCCCTTTGGGACAGTGGTACATTTATGGACTTACAGTACTGGGATCCAGAGTTCAATTCCCTAGGGTGAATGCGGCCAATGGCTTGAAGCTGCTTTGGTCTAACAAAACAACTTCCTTCACCTGAAAAAATGCTGTTCCAGTCAATGGTAATCAAGACAATCTTTATATGACCTATGAAAAATATAAAGGAGGCCACTTTGGGATAAGCTGCCTTTGATTTGTTTATCTTCTGTTAGTTCTTCAAGAGTATGAGGTTTTGGGTTTTTTTTCTGGTTTCTTTTGAACCTGCACCTTAAGTGATGGCTGAAAGGTCTGGAAGGGAATTTTTAGTTTTTTCCCCCCATACATGGATATTGTGGTTCATGCTAGAAGGTTTACTTCTCAGTCATGTGAAAAGACAGTTAGATCTTATCCGACATATTGTAAGAACTTTGTGATTTAGCCTACCACCCCCAGGTGGAGGCATTTTTCTGACTCTCAAATAATACATCTGCTCCTCAAATTTCAGGGTTTTAAGGCAGAGTTTGTAGTTTACATACATAGTTCTATGTCCCCTGATGGGACAGAGTAATTCAATGGACTTAAAACTCAAATTCAACATTTTGTTTCCTTTCACTTCACTTTGTAAGAAGGCTCTCCAGATCACCAACTTCTTTGATGATGAGCTGGATCCCTTGTTAGCATGCATGTTGGTTCAATTTTTTGGCTTCTACATTCCTCCTGGTTGTTGTTGGAGTCTCAAATTCCACTGCTTCTATCAAACCAATTCTGCACTGGCAACCTCTATTTCACTATAATTACTACTGGTTGTAACAGGCTCTGTGGAAATGAGGTGTTCCATAAAACCACCTAGGAGCTCACCAGGTGGTATTACCACACTATGCTGGACTGCCACTCATGGACTGTCATGAGTAAAAACTAAAGGAGATCCTGCTTATCCCTGCCAATCATCAGATTGAATAAGTCAGGGTCGGTTTGTTTTAAAAATTTAGGGAACTTGGTTCACTTATTGCACTGTTTCCAGAACACTGTTTCTCAGGATGCCTCAACATGCATTAATCCACAGATTCTACTAGTGAAGCTAGGGAGTTCTTACCACACCTTGTTCCAGTCATTAGGGTGGTGGACAGAGGCTTTTCCTATAGAGAGTTAGTGAATTCCTCCACTTTTGGAGAAGAGGGCAAAGTTATGGGCCCTCCTACCTGGATTCCTGGATGTTTTTTTCCAGATGTTGACAGGAACAGCACCAGCCTATGCAGGAGCCTACTCATAATACTGGTTCAGATTTTATGCTTGGCTGTCCGGTTGAGGTGTGCATGTCCTTTCTTTTTGATCAATATCGGGTCATTGTTCATGGAAGGGGGTCCATTATCTCCTCATAATTCCGAAGGAGGAGTGGTCCCATCCTGGGTCCTTGGTTGAACACAGTTTTTCCACGTCCTCTCCATAATTCTGGGGGCAAGTGGAATTTACCTTGTTTGAGGAGTGAGGATGAATGTTCATCATTCCAGACTGGATGAGTTCTGTTCCTTTGGTTGAGTATGGCATACATGATCCCTTTATTCTGAGCCTGGGTTGTTACTTTTCAGGTTTATTCATGTGGAGGAGAAAGTTTGACCACGTGAGGGTTGCTTACATTTTTGTCGTGATTCCGGTGGTTCATAACGCATTACTCTATGGCTACAGGTTGGGACTCAATCAATAGTATATATGTACATGTAACTTTGCAGTCCAATTGCTCTACCCACCAATGTGGGATATAAGGACCAAGACCCCCTTAATTCCAACCCTGAGTGGTGGAACCTTAGCTATCTGGTTAGGGCTGATCTATGGTAATGATCACTCATACAGGAACTAAGTTGAGGGTGAAGAGCATACCTGTTCTGGATGTAGTGCAGTTCCCCCAATAGGGTGCTAATCTTCTATTGACACACCCATGATCTATGCAGACGCTTTCTATATAGATAATGCCCTCCCCGGCCCATCACCTTCTCGATGTGGGATTCTAGTTATAAGTGTCAGCAGAGGGATGTTTTGGAAGTTAACATTTTCCTAAATTGAAAATGTATTTCCAATAATATCTCCACTGACACTCTCTCACCCTTCCTCCCTACTAAGAGCTGGTGTTAGAGACTGGGATGGTGTCAGTCTGTCAAAAGTGATAAAATTATCTGAATGAGGTGCTTATATACAGTACCAGGATAAGAGGGTGCATTGACATAGGTGGATAATATCATAATACAAATATTGCCAAGAGCAATTGAGTGGGGTATAAAAGACTAGAGCAAATAAAAAAAAATCAGACCATTGCTTGGATGGGCAAAGAAGAAACCCTGGAAGCTGAGTAATAGCTATAAGTGTTAGCAGAGGTAAGTATTATTTTCAATTTAGGATAATGTTAAATATCACCAGAAGTTCCATTATATTCCTGTTCTAGGTGTTTGAAAATATTTAAAGAATTGCCAGTATTGGAATTCAAATGTTCTTTTATATACCGCTCCAAATGTTGCATGGTGGATTTCACGTAATTTATACCAGATCAAAACAAATCTATTGAGAAGAAGCATATAAGTAAAAAAGTGTTGGAGCAATGAAGTTTATCTTAAGTTTTCAATTTTCAATACTTATTTGAAAGCTATCCACTAAAATTTCTGGTTAGTTCAAATAACTGCAAGATAGTCTTGACTTTCTCCATATATATATCATACCTCACAGAATAGCTTCTCTCATTCATTGCTGCCCTCTATATGCATACTTTTTTTTTGCTCACCACTAGCCTTGAAACTTCCACCTATCCCATATTCAGTGTTGTCCTACTGCATCTTTGCTTTCAAATAAGCATGCAGCAACCCTCCACCAGAAGGAGCATGACACACACTCCTGACACAAGTTACTCCATCTACACTATTCAGCTTAACCTTCACTTCTTGTTTAGGCACAGTCGTGATTGGATGTTATAACATTTTGCTCATGCTTGAAACTTTGCACTTGATTTTTTTCTCAAAGTAGTAGATTAACTTAGTGTTGAGTGAAAGCAAACTTTTCATGACTTGCCTCATTTGATCCATAAATTCTGAATTCCATGCCAAACACACCACTATCATGACTACTGTTACTTCGTCTGTTGTTTCTTAGGATTCAGATTCTGCACTTTCAGCTGAGGATGTCTCGGCCTTAGTTTGACAGGAGCTTGAACACTACATGGGGTTGCCAGCTTCTCTCAAACCTGTACATGAGCCTCCTTTTTTGTAGGAGTCTGGTTTTGAAGAAAACAATTTAGAGAGCACTTTTTCCTCCCCCATCCTATGCCAGGCAATCTTATGTGTCACCTGTGGATGTTGCCAGGCTGCCCTCATCCTTTTTTGGGGCATGATTTCACAGGTGTGTTATATTTTGTCTGTGTCCTTTGTCTTGTCTGTCCGTGCATATTCCTGTTTACAAATAGCTCCTTAATCAAAATACCTTGTTTTTCCACTCTGTCTGGGTATCAGAGTTCATCCTGACCTGTTCCATGCCCAGTTACGTGCATGATCCACTATGCCTCATCCTCCTAGATCTTTGTATCTTTTTGCTTTGGCTTATTACCAAGTAAATTTTCCTTTTTCAGACTCACAACACTGTAAATGTGGGGGCCAGACCTGATTTTCTGGTTCAGTTCTTCAGTTTTTATTTGGTGGCTTGTGAGGGTGACTATTCTTTTCTGCTGATTTCCCTCCATTCCATTTCCCATCTATACTTCCATTCAGATTCAGATAGACATTTATGTCCTGTTCATGCTCTACATTGTTATATCATCTGCATGGCTTCCTTCTGTGGTTCTCATTCCAGATTATTCATTCCTTGGAACCCATCCTTTCTACATGATCTTTCACCTTCTACCCTCACGGATTGGATTTGTCAGCTTATTTGGCTGGTATATATATTTCCTTCTCTCCCGAGTCTCAACATCTTTTCCTGGTGTCATCTTTACAAATTCAACATCTTACTTTATTCCTGGAAGCTCATATGTGTTGTCCTTTGGAGAGCATAATCCAGTCTGGTATATGGACTACACCTAACACATTCATTTCCCATTACCTATATCATATGCCTGTTTCTCCCTCATCTGGATATCACATTCCACCTGTTGACATTCTAAGGCAATGGTTCAACTGTGAATCAGTAATTTTACTCCCTCTCCTACACAGTCAAGTCCTTTATAGGTAGTGGATTCCACTTGGTGGCATGTAGTGCCTATACAGGTATACTTTTGGCTATCAGATGCAAAATCTGCATTGTATGGCCTATCACACAAAGAGTGTATGTATACATATACACCATCTGGAGTATCCCTAGTGCACCTTCTCCAATGGGTCAAAACCTGGAGGCTGGACCAGGTGATCTGTTGGCTGGGATGCCCCACTAGAGAAAACCAGGGGCTGGACCCACCAATCAAAGGGGATAGTGCCCATCTCTGCTGATCCTTCAGTTGAATAAATTGGGGTGGTCTGCTTTTCAAAATATGGTTCTTATGGTCACCCATTGCATCGTCTCTGGTGCCAATATTCCTTTGGACCCCACAGTGCATCCCCCCTTCTTCATATGGATTTCCTAACCACTAGAGTAGATCTACCATAATGCATTTCCCCCCTCCAGTTGGGATCCCCCATTCTATCATTGCATGGATGTCAGTTCCCAAATGATAGGTTTTGGATTAGAGCTGGACTAGCCAACATCATTCCTCATGCATGTGTGGATTGGTAGCCCTTGTCCTACCATGGATATAATTTACTAGTTTTTCAGGTTCCTCTGGCATACCTCCTCTATCAAGCTGAGGTTTTGGTGTTCAGTATTGCAAGGAGATGGATTGACTAACAGGTACTCTGGCTACTTGGGATACCCTTGACATACCTCTTGTGGGTTGCGACTCATCAGTTCTGGTAGTGCATGGAGATGAACCTAGAACCAGAAGCCCAGTTGGTTTTCGATTTGAGTGAACCACCACATGGGCACTTCCCTTCCTATAGTATTCGGACATTCTTCAGATGCTTTCTGTAGGATGTTCATCTGGGTAACTTGGATTGGTCCTTCCACCTTTTCAGTGTGGGACTCTAGCTATTATGTAAGCAGATGTAGGATAGTATATCTGAAGTATTTTCCTACATTGAAAATATATTTCCAATAGGTGCTTACCTTGACTTGTACTTCCCACCCTACCTCCCCACTTCTGGTACTTCTTTTGTGGCTAATCTCAAAGTGAAGGTTAGGCTTAATAGTATAGAGGGAGTAACTTGTGTAGTGTGGGATAGTGTTTATGATAAATTTATGTTTTTAGATGACCTCCATAATCATTCAATCTATAAAGACAAATTTGAGTTATTTACTTCTTTCACTGTAAATTTAGTACAAGGATATTATTTGTTAAGATATTCTAAGAATGAAATCACTTCATTTTATATACCATAGTGTCAAAGGATGCTACAAAATCCTTAGTGATTTGGGAACCAATTAATGAAAAGGTAATTACAATGAGAGTTTATTAAAAAATTAATAAAAATAATAAATAATAAATAAATAAATAATTAATAATGTCGCTTTTTTTTAGATGAAAACATCTAAACAACTTATATATAAAAACAAAACATTTATTAAATGTAATAGTCTCCATTCTCATCAATGATGCTTTTCCATCTTACAATCAGGTTATGAATGCCCTGATTAAAGAAATCACTTGGCTTTGAAGCAAAAAAACATGTCAATGTCCTCTTTAGCACCTTCCACATTTGCATACGTTTTTCCA
>NW_013666806.1:314439-323761 GCF_000517525.1 Limulus polyphemus
AAAAAGATGGTAATATGATGGTGCCATATCTGGAGAATATATTGGGTGGGGGGAGAACTTCCCAACCCAACTCCATAATCTTTTGTTGTGTCAAATGTGCCATATGTGGATGTGCATAGACATGGAGAAGAAGAAGTTATTTGTGGATTGAGGAGTTTAAAATGAATTACTCCTTTGATGTCCCACCAAATGCAAAGCATCACTTTCTGCAGATGGAGTTGGAAGTGCTTTTTGTCTTGGACTGAGCCATTGTTTTTTACTTTTAATATTTGCATATAGAATCCATTTTCCATCATCGGTGACAATTCTGTCCAAAAGTGGTTCATGTGCATTACGCGCCAGAAGAGACGAAGCAACGTTCACATGTTGGAAATGATGATCATTGGAGAGTTTGTGAGGCACCCAAACACCTTCTTTATGGAGTTTTACAATATTACTTAGATGTTTACGTATTGTTTCACGAGAGACATTCAATTTCAGGGCCATTTCACAAATGTGTTGCCTTGGGTTAGACTCAGCAAGTTTCTTCAGAGCATCAATATCAATTCCAACATTTCGGCCCCTGCCATCACAGTTTTTGAGGTTAAAGTCACCTGAATGAAATTTGCTGAACCATTGTTGACACGTACAAATGTTCAAAACATTTCCATAAACTTCTTTGATATTTTT
Organism: Limulus polyphemus; assembly: GCF_000517525.1. NCBI lineage: Eukaryota > Metazoa > Arthropoda > Merostomata > Xiphosura > Limulidae > Limulus > Limulus polyphemus. The sequence continues at coordinate 315,109 of NW_013666806.1, forward strand.
TGTGGCTACAGAGGCATTGTTTCCCTTATTGTATTAAGAAAAAGCATTACATGCCGAATCCATGTCTCGTCATGTGCCATCACTATAAGGGATTACAGTATACTAAACTTTACACATTATATAGGCTAAGGGGATGTACTGCACATGGAGGATGTGTTGCCTTCCTATTGATAGAGAGCTATTACTGCATGATGATTACATCATGTATTACTGCATTTCATGTTAAAACACTAGGCCTTCATGTCTGATGGGTGCCATCTCGCTAATGCTTGTAAACACCCATAAAATGGGTTTTATGATAATCCCTCATCAAATCCATCATGACAGTTACTGTTCACTCAATCAGCTGTTTGTTTACACAAAACAAGCTCACAGATAACTTCATGTGATGAACTACTTTAATTTTGTGCTTTACACAAGGCTGCAAGGACTGTTATATTAATCGTAGATCATCATAGTTCAGTTCTGATTTCACTTACAATTGCAAACATGTCTCAGTTTAGCCAGTGAAACTGTTTCGCTGTCACCATTTGGCAAATGAAAGTTTTGTGGACAAAATGGATTTTCTTCTTAAAGGACACCTTAGGAAGAGACATGTTATAAAAAATTTGGTGCAAACTTTTGCTAAATACAGTGAGAAAATTCGAGAAGAAAGGGTGCAGACAGGAACAGATGGACAAGTATACATATAGCATTGAATACATAACAAAATACACTGTTGCTCACCATTTGAATTAAAAAACATGCCAAATTGCTTGAGGTATGTATATACCCTCTTGTTTTTGTACTAATTACTCAAATTTTGACAATATCACTTTATTGTTTGTCATTATGCATACAGCCTGTATCATCAACTACCTACATTTTTACAATTAGTATACTGTAATATTACCTTTGATTCAAATAATTAAATAATTATTTAATTAAATAATAATTATTTGATTAAATAATTTTCAATTGTAAATATTAACAATGTTTTTATTAGAAATATATAGTATGTTGGATACAGGTCGGCAAGTGAGATCGTCATCTATGCAGCTTAGGCTATGTCTATTGATTTTGTATGCTTGATTTGCATTTCTAGCAAGAAATACAAACCACATTATGTGGTCACCATACAGCCGTGGTGCTTCTGAAGAGTTAACTGATTTTCAAGCTACTGAACTTTGATTTGGTTATTTGTTAACTTTGTGTCAAGTGAGCATATACTAAGGTAATAAGAAAACTGATTTTGTGGCCTTTATTATTTAAGTTCCAATTTGAACGTAATTAAATGTTTTTATTTTATGTATAGTATTATCAGTTCATTTATTTTTTTGTTATTTTTTATAAACTGCTAGGCATATATGTATGCTGTTTTTGGTAAATGTTTATCTTATCAATCCCTAGAATTACTTTTTACATAAATTCTACTGTCCATTTATTTTATTAATGCAAACTTTGATCTTTTTGTTAAATTGTTTTATTATAATGTGTGTTACACAAAATGCATATACTTATACATTTGTGCTTTTAAGGCTTTAAAAAGTTGCTTGAAGATGATTAGAAGACTTCCTGGCATCAGTAGTGCTGTTAGTGATGGACCTTCTGCTTCCAGCATTTCTCCTTAGCCTCATATAATGTAGCTCAGCGTGCACAAGCTTCTTAAAACAGCTCGCTTGCTGTGGGTGGACAGCCTCTGTTACCATTTAAAACTATAGTTAAAGTGCAAAAACTTAATGGAGTAAAACTTTCAAATTTTGATAATGCATATAGAGCAAAAGCATTTATTATTGTTATTGTAGAAACCATTTGTGAGAAAGTAAGAGTAATGTTATGTTCAGCAATAGCTTTTGCAGTGCTTTAGTGATGAAAGTCATGCAAGAAAAACTGGCTCTGAAAAAGAACTGATTTTCATTAGAATAGTCAAGCAAGGTATACCAGTTTATTTCTGGGTTGCATTATAGGACATTGATAACTTTAGTGATGCAAGTAAGTATATAAAGAAGAGCATAGATGATGTATTCAAAAGTAATTGAAAGGTTTCAATTCCTGTAGAGAAATACATTTACTTGCTAGCTTCAGGTACAGCTGATGGAGCCTCTGTTTCTAGGAATTCACTGTGTTTCTTAGAGTTGAATTATCATTTAAAGATGGTGTATCTAAATCATTTACTGATGTGACAGACTTCATGACAATGATATATGACTTATTCATATGGTCTGGAAACGTCAAAAGTCTCTTTGAGACAACTGCCAGTGCATTTGGTGTACAGCATTTTAATTTTTCCCAATGTGTTACATGATTTGTTGCACACAGAAGACATGGAGTAAATCATTTACTGAGCCCATAGTAAATGTGGCAGCAGGAAGAGAAGAGATGAATCTACAAAATTACTAAAACATTAGTGTTTTCTAGGGATATCCTGCCATGTTTCAGGAGACATAGCAGTCTGCATCATAGATTCCAATTCACATGAATCAAGACCTCCTCTGCAGACAATAGAGCCAGAAGCCATTGCAGGAATAGGCTGTTCAACCGTGGTAGGAATCACAACTGAAGTCTTTGTGGTGACACTGAATTGAGAATTCATGTTGTAGAAAATTGGTAAGAATAAAAACATTCCACAAAAACTAAGTGATCAAAAAAACAAGAAGACAACAAATTAAGTTGTCAAAGTCACAAAAGAATTGATAATGCACTAATAAAAAAAATTGTGCAAGAAAAAAACAGTGCAGCTATACCACATATAATTATGTGAGGGTAGGTGGAGGCATCAAGGAGGTAAGTATCTATCAAAATACATTTCGGTGTAGGAAAATGTTAACTTTCATGAACCCAAAGACAAAATAATAGAACCTAGAGACATAGATAACATCACTACATGAGAAATGATAAGAGCAATAAACAGGATAAAAATTTAACAGCAAATGGTTGAGAGGGGATTACTGCATAACTGCTAAAGACAGATATGTGACAAGACAATCTGTTGGCATTTCTGCCCTGCAAGCCCTGACAAATTCATATACCTGCAGTATTGTTATGTAACAGGTAACTATCCCTTATGGATTTGTAAAGTTTATAAACCTTTTCAGTAAGGATAAACTTTTTACTATACAATGTCAATAGTGTTTGATGAAGTCTACGACTGCCAGCAGATTTTCCTCATTGGGAAGTTTCCTTCAAAAGCTGTTAGCCTATGGGTAGCATACACAATTTAACGTTCCACTCCAACCTGCAAATATGATAATGTAACACTACCCCTATTATTCCACTGTTTCTGGCATCAATAAGCAAGAACTCACAGTCCACTCATGGATATGCTGGTGCTGGAGCTTTCACTAAAGTGTGCTTCAGAGTCAGAAATACTTAATCACACTTCTAGAAATCCACTTTGGCTTTAGTGAGAGCAGAAAATGATGCAGCAATCTTGGAGAAGCTGGCCACAAAATGTTGATGATAAACACAAAACCATGGAAACTGCAGGCTTCTCATTTGAGCACTGGATGAGACCAGTCCCATACCACTACAATCTTCATAGGGTCATTAGACTCCATCTCATAATATGAACAAGAAATTTTATATGCCATTCTTATAGGCTGAAGTACCATTCTCAGGTTTCCAGCAGTGATCTCAAACATGAGGTCAAACAGAAAGACATTGTCAACATAGACCAGACACTTGAATTGCGAGTATCTAGATGCCAGATTGAGAGTATTGAACCCTTTCAATGCATCCGCACATTCATTTTTCCAAGGCTGTAGAAAGACAATTACAAGGGTCACATGTTCACTAATCTAAAGTAATACAGAACCTTGGCATACCTATTTTGTTCCTGATAGTTACTTGTGGAGTCAACCATGCATTCTGTGAAGACTGTATGATCCTTTAACTTCTTCTGTATTTTGTCACTAACAACATTCCTAGTGTTTCAGTGCAGACTGCATGATGGGTGTTCAATCGAACATGTACCACTTATGTGAGTGATGACAGGTTACTTCGTGTGACCCAGTTGGTCAGCTGGTTCCACAAAAACATTGGCATTGTCAACTAACAGGTCACTGAGCTTCTTCCACTGTGTTGAATCAAGATAGTGTACACAATCCTCAACAAATGAGCTCAGTTATGTCAGCAATCTAGTATTTGCTTTAAGGTATTATGCAATGGGAATAACAATAGCAATTCTTCTAGCTTCATTTATTCCACTTCACTTATCGTGCTGATGACCATTCTAGAGGGAAGCTGGATAGCTGACTGCTCATAATTACAAAACAACACATGACTTCTTATCTCTGTAAACATATCACTGTATGAAGTAATACTTGCCGCTTTCTCAACAGGAAACAGTGCATTTCATGAATTGGTTCTATCAACGTGATGCATGCCACCAATACACCAGACATCGTCCATAATGAACCATGGAATATCACTCGTAATTCTCTCCATAACATACACTTGTGCAGTTTACTCTTCTTGGGAAAGGTCTGACCAACTTTAGATGTTTTTTCTGTGAATATGCAGCTCACCTGTTGTAAGGCAAACCAATACTTTCTGCAGTACATCTATCCCTGAGATCCCAATGCCAGACCCTAAGTAAGAGATGACTATCTTTATTCTTTGGCTAATTTTTCTAGATATATTTGGAAACTTATCTCTCCAGTCATGTCTAGTCAATCCCCATTTGCAACTTTAGAACTGGGCAATTTAAGCAATTAGTTGATATAATCAATTTTCTATGAACAGTGATTAAATTGATTAGTGTCTTGTAAACCTTATCCACTTTTATTTCTTTTAGAAATTAATGATTGTTACTTAATGTTGTTTAAGTAGGTGCAATTTTAGGGAGGGGCATTTTTGTTTGTTCAGAAATAAAAAAACGGATGGCTTGACACTATCAGATAAGATAAAGAAACATTGGAATTTGATACTTTAAAAGTTAATGTTTAACCATCAATAACTCGTGAAATATGGGGAAACAAATATTGCATATATAAATAATGATTCATAGAAACTTTTGTCTCTCATTGTTCAGTCCTACTGATGAGTTCTATTATTGAATGGAAACTTGTTGGGCAGTGACATGTGGGAGACAAGAATAGATCTGTAGTGCTATTTTTTTACACACCACTAGTTTTGAGCCACAACTGACAAATTAAGAGAAATGTGGAAAAAACATCTGCAGTTAACTTATTTTCTTAGGGATTTTAGTCATGCTGTTGGCCTTTTTCTTTTTTGCTTTTATATCTATGTGTGTATGTTGGGGGGGGATGGGTAATTGATTAGCAAACTTCACTAATTGCTTCTATCATCACCACGTGAGTGATCAGCTTTATGTAGTTTTTTCATATGAAATCATAAATTTTATTTCAAGTGTATGTAACTTGTGTTAACCTGTACATACTATTAAACCTGTAGCCCACCATTTCAACTTAAATTATGATACCCTTGAATATTTCAAAGCTGTAGTGTTAACTAACTCCCAACTAACAAACAAAACTTATAGCTTCTCCAAAATAAAATAATATTGGAACTTGGAAATGTCAAGCCAGTTGACATCACTGAGCACTTTACCTTTCTGTGGTTTTACCTTCCATACAGTAATGTACTATACAAAAGTTATATCTTAACAGCTTATGTTTGTACAGTAATTTTTTCAGTAAAATAGTCTCTTTATTGTATAGATTTATAAGTTCATTTTTGTAAGCTGTACTGAATTAGCTTTGATGGATAAACAGACATTTAACTTATCAAGTAACTTAATAGACTCCAAACTCTAAATATACATGATTAGTCACCTTTTCTTTGTATTCACATTCAATGCTCATATGAATATTTCTTTGACTAACACTCTGACTCTAACTGCTTACTAATATTCATAAATTGACTAAGTATAAACTGAAAAAATAAAACTGTTTCACATAAAAATAATTAAAATAAATTATCCAAAAGTTATATCTGTAAAGAAATCTGAAAATATAATAAAACTGTCTGAACAAAATATGCCAATGTGGAGCACTAAATAAAAATTAATAGTGTTGTAAGGTATGTTTTAATTTAGATGTTAGCTAGAGGGTGCATGAGGTTAAGATCTAGTAAATTCAATTAAGGTCTAGATGATACATTAATTGTTTTATTTATAGTTTATAAATGAAGTAAATGCTGGGCAAGTTATGAATATTATTAGCTGTGAAACTTAATAAAATACAGGGGGTTGTCACAGGGATATTCATTATCAGAGTTATTTTTCCTTAAGAAATAATTTTGTAAGTAGTAACTTAATTATAAGCTCTATTTTAAATGTTGTAATTTGTTAGCTAGAGAGTGTAGAATGCCTAGAAGGTTTTAAAGGTGTGACATCAAGTTTTTTTTTCCAATATATTCATCTAGATTATAAATATGAGATAGTTTTGAAGTGTAGAGAATCATTTCAAGATAGAGTAAACCAATTACTGTGTTAGAGGTTAAGTAAGTTGATTTGTTTTATGTCAGACCACATCATTTATAATGTAGGCTTACATCAATTTATGATAGTGTTGTAGAAATGTTAAAGGAGGAAATAAAGTAACTTATTATTGTTACATGGACTGGACATAGAATTATTTTCACAATTAAATTTAAAATAACTTGAAAAAAGAACAATGTTACAACATTGGTGTCAGGAGTGGATATTATTATGGTGAAAATAATATAAACTTTGTTGAAGATGACAGCTACAAAGTTAAAGGATGAGAGTGAAACATTACTTGAGATGATGAAATTATTAAGGTAAGATCAAGAAGAAATTAACAGAAAATTAGAAGAAAGGGATAGAAAATTAAAAGACAAAGAAGAATAGATAAGAGGTTAGAAGGAAGTGATAGGAATTTAAGAGAGGAGTAAAAACAGAGATGTACTATTATTTAAAGAGGAATTAAAAATATAAATGAATTTTATGAAACTATAGGAGATGTAGAGAAGAATTACAACAAAAAGTTTTTAGAAATGCAAAAAGACATAGATGAAGCAATAACCAAAGGTCCAAAGAACACTGATAAAGTCACAAGTGACATAGAAAAGAGTATCATTGAGGTAGAAAACAACATCAGTTATAGAATATAACATCTGGAAAATGAATTATTAAATGCAAAGAGTAAACCAGCCATGTTTCTTACAACATTTGCTGAAGAGTTCCAACTAAAAACACCAGATATATGATAGAACTTATTTGTTGTACTCCTATTACCACTATTGCTATGCCATCTGTTGCTGAAGAACGTTCCTGGACTACTACTACCATGACACGGCCCTATATCGTTCCAAAATTAGCTGGCCAATGCAACATCTACCAGTTGAGAAACCAACAAATTACAATGTGAAGGCACCATGGGTACCAGGCTCAGTTCAAAATATCTTTCAGAGTGAATGAGTGGAATAGTGAAGAACAAGCCATCCTTCTTGCTGCCCATCTAAAAGGACAACATTAAGTAACCATCCAACTAAGAGCCATAACTATCAAGTGTACACCTTGTACAACAGTTCAAAGTGTTGCACCAGAAAGAAGTATCCAGAGCAAAATTTTGGAATAGGGTACAGAGGAAAGAAGAGACTTGAGTTGAACTTGTGGAAGACTTGAAGTGGCCTACCCAATTATCTTACCTAGAGCTTCTTGTAAAATAATGAATTTGTTAGCATGTGATGAATTTATAGATGTTATAACAGATGATGATATGAGGATCAGGCTGAAGCAAAGTGGATGTATGCCCTTAAAGGAAGCTCTACAGTTGGTACTGGAACAAGAATCCATTAAAATTGCAGATAAACAATTAAATACATCATCTCAGAGTTATGGAATAATCAAATCAAGTAGTGCTGACAACAGTTTAGGAGAGCTAAAAGGACTACTTTGTGATATAATGAAAGATAGCTGTACTGTCTGTGCTGATAAAACTGGATTCCATCAATGTGACATGGTATGGCTGAACAGTTCTTGACACACGGGAGAAGACAAACTCCAAAGTAGGTATTTGAAGAGGAGGTGATCTAAGTCAAAGGTCATATATTGTGATCTGTTCATCTTTGCAAGTATATCAGTGAGAGAATGACTAATTGGGTAACTCCAAAGAAGAAGTTGTCAGTGGAACCTCAACATACAGAGGAGCCCTGAGTTCCTGATGAAACTGCTTCCAGAGGATCATCAAGGTTGGAGCTACCCAGGAAGACCACCTCCCAGAGACAGGATGGCCAGTGACACCAAGAGACAAGATTCCATCCCATCGGTATATACTATGGGCTTTGGAAGAGCAAACCACCAAAATGTCTTGGTGAATGGACAATATATTGTTGTTTTACTTTTTGTTATAGAATTGTTCAGGGTACTTCATAGTCAAGGAAATGTACAGTATTATAAGCTATATTTTTAATGTAATTTGTTGGCTAGAGGGTGTAGAATGCCTAGAAAATTTTAAGGATGTGACATCAAGTTTTGTCTAGTATATTCGAGGCTAAATTATAAATATAAGATATCTGTGTAGAGAGTGATTTCAAGATAGAGAGTGAATCAGTCAGTGTGTTGGATATCACTGTTATTTCTTACAAGTAAGTTGGTTTGTTTTATATCAGTTAATGCCATTTGTAACACAAGTTTGTAGAAACATTAAGGGAGAACATAAAATAATTTATTATTATGTGGATTGGA
>NW_013666807.1:0-11784 GCF_000517525.1 Limulus polyphemus
CTATGGGTGGATGGATGGGTAGGTCCTTTTATTACCTGGTTAGTCTATAGAACACACATGTATTCTATGGGTGGATGGATGGGTAGGTCCTTTTATTACCGTATCTAACCAGTAATAACAAGATCTACCTATCCATCCACCCATAGATCTATAGAACACACATGTATCTAACCAATATGTGTTCTATAGAACAATGGGTGGATGGATGGGTAGGTCCTTTTATTACCTGGTTAAGTATGTGTGTTTTTGTGTTCATGTCCAATTCTTTATGAATTTTCTTGACTGTGATAGATACATTCTCTCTAGAAATATGGGTAATGTCCACTTCAGTGACAATACAGTTACACCACATAGTACTGGAAGAATATAGTCAAAATTATCAAAATTTAATTTCTATTCATAAGATTACAATTTGTTGTCTTGTCCATTTTAACAACAAAGAAATTAATCGGAATCGTATCAGAGTACTTGAGTACAATATGCATTATAGAATTTCTTGTACTTAACATACTTTGTTTTAATCGACAGAATATTGTCCCAAAGAGTGATCATGGAAAGGAAGAACTTAGAAGCACAGCTGATGTACTCAAGTTACTTAAAAAGCCAACAGCTACAGACACGGTTATAACCGGTGAATCAAGGTCTCAAAACAACTGTTTTTCACAGAGCTTACAGCCTTCAAAAGTGACTGAAAGTCTTTCCGTTCGTTCTAATTTAACCGAGGCATTGGATACGTTAAATTCATCATCTAACAAAGATGAACGAGGTCAAGTAAGACCTGAAGGTGGAACATCTGTGTCAAAACTTGATAAATCTGACCTTCCGACAGAAAATCAAGGAACAAATGAGTCAAGTTACTACAGTGTTATGTGGTGCAAACTCTCCAAGAAAAAGGTAAGCATAAAACATCATAACTATAATGTATAATTAAGATATTTTAACAGCCTCTGGATATAGTCAATACTTAGTAAAAGAAATATTTTAACTGTATTAAAGTTTATAAGTCATTTTTGTTATTATAGTAAAACAAACATCTAAATAATTCCTTGTGCCACAAGTAAGAAATAGTATATATATATATCTGGTATGAAAGTGTAATTTTATTGCAGTTTAGAAACCAATAAACTCGTGAATTTTATCAGCACGTGGTAAAAAAGTAGCAGTATTTTGTATTATAAAACCGTAGATTTGTTATATATATATATCTATAATAATCTGAATCAGATGAATTTATGTTTTTACCCCTGTCGTGGTTGTCGGCAAATTTTCCCCAAAACGGCTGAATAGATTTGGACAAAACTTGGACTATGACTCAACTGAGAAGTTATTAGTTTTTGGAGGATCAAGGTCACAAAAATCCATATTTTTCTCACTATTTTTGCTCTATAACTCAGTCAAAAATGATTGGATTTTGATGAAACTTGGTGGACATATGTAAAATAGTATCCCTCATTGTTCTGCAAAAAATGGTATGTGTCCATAGATGAAGACAGACATACAGACACATTTTCGTATTTTTTGAGAGCCAAACATGCTCAATGGTGGAGGTGTGAGCTCTACTGAGTGCCCCCCTAGTTTTTAAAGAACCATAACAATGAAGCCTTCTTTTAATTAAGAAACAGACCTGTAAACAAAACAGTAAATTATATATATAGTATTGAGTTACGGATATTTTTTGAGATGACTGTATATCTTTACCTTCAGTAATGAGTTTTTTTTAATTAATGTATTGAATAATTGAATAGTTTTAATTACAAATGGTAAAAATACTATATATATATACAACTTGAGGTTTTGATTTGTTAGAAATACATTCACTAGATAATCCTGGAATAGGTCATTACCCATCTTAGAATTGCTTTATTTTTCAAATGTGACAAAAGTAGGTATCTAAAATAGATGAATAGGTAAAGTACTTTTGTTTATTATTTGATAAAAGAATTCATGTTTTGACCACTTTGTTTTTTAATTGCTTTATATCCAGCTTTTTTGAGATGCTCTGTATTAAATTCATGCTGCCCCAGAGTTAAGCTATTTAAGAAATGTCAAAATCACACAAATTGGTCTTGTATGTTATAAATATATATGTTTATCTTAAATGGAATTGCATGTAAGGGGTATTTTAGTAATTATATGAGTTTATAACATTTTATAACTTAAAAAGATAATTTTTTTAAATGCCTTTAACATATCCAACAAAATTTAAACTTATAATAAGAACCATGAAATTTTTTGAACCTTATTTTGTACTTTTTATATATGTCAGTAATAAAGACAAGGAAAAAATATATAATTTTTTTGTTCATTTCTTACTTTTTGTTTTCTTCTAGCACAAGAAGTGGGAAGGAGATGGTGAGCGTATTTTTTACAAATTTTAAGGTTACAATGTAGAAAGTGGATAATTAAAACATTCAGCATTGTTCGGTTTTATTCTAAAACTGATAAACAGGCTTAAAAGGCACTCTACATGTTTCATTGTCAATTCATATCGTCCTTAGGAGTGTGTAAAACAAATGTAACCATTATAAATACAAGAAGCCATGGTCATGTGACTACTTAGTTTACGCCATCTACATAGTTTCTGATTTTCCAACCCTTAATCCTTATTTAAAATATAATAACTTTTACTGTTTTTCATTATTTCTATAGTTTCTCTAATATTTCTAGCTGTCATATTATTCAGTTGAACTAAAATATACATTTTTTTTCCCACTGGATGACATTTGCATGTTCAGAGTTTTCACTATTGTTTTTAATATTTCTCTAATGTTCATTTATTTTAAATTTCTTCTAGTGTGACCAATGTATCAGTAGTTTAAGTGTGAGGATGACGTGAATCAACGTTGAAACACGTAGAGTGCCTTTTAAGACTGTTGGTCGGTTTTAGAATAAAGATTTTAATTGTGTACCAAACGTTGTTGTTCGTTTGAGTATTTTTATAGTTACATAAGTTCCTTTCAGTATTAAAACTATGTTAAGTGTTACGCTAACAAATATTTCTGTAATTTTAGCAAAATCATGGATCATGTCAATCATACTTGGTAAACATTTAATCAGCCATTAAGTTAGATTTTTTCCAGAGATTTGTGTAATATTGTTTTATACTGGGCACATAAGTTACTGACCAGCTAATGCTCAATCTCTGTGAAAACAACACTTAACAGACAACTTGCTTAAACTCAAGTGAGAATGTGTTTCTGAGCACAATTGAGCAAGTTTCGTTTATGATCTGCACCCTAGAAATCGTCATGTTGACTAGTGACATCAAAAAAGTTTACTATTCATGTTGACTCATGAATAGTGAATGTTTTTGATGTCACCAGTCAACATGAATAGTGAATGTTTTTGATGTCACCAGTCAACATGAATAGTAAATGTTTTTGATGTCACCAGTCAACATGAATAGTAAACGTGTTTTGATGTCACCGATGTCACCAGTCAAATAATTGTTTACTATTCATATTGACTGGTGACATCAAAGACGTGTACTATTTTGACCATGCAAGAGGTGATGATAAGATTTGCTGAAGGTTTTAAATTGATTTTTGATTTATTTTTTTTTACTTTGTTGTTGAAGTTATTATTTTTACCATTAAAAGACATTAAAAGGTTTTGGTTTTTTCTATCAGAAGTGATCATAAGATAACTAATGTTTGTCTGTGTTAGGGAATGAATATTGAAGCCTCACAGTCTTTTTTGGTGCCTTATAATATTACACAATAATGCTGATACTTTTCTCTTAGATCAATAATACTCTTTTTGACATCTTGAATACTTTTTGCTCACTGATCATAAAGAGTGTGTCTTTAAGTGACACAAGTAGCATTCTCACACTGTGAGTTAATCGGCAACTTTCTGTGCCATCTATAAAAGTGTACTTATTCTTCATGATGTTTTTTAAAAAACTATTTGCTTTGGCTTCAGATAGTTATGTGCATGATCTGGTAACATGTTAACAGTAGTTGATACATGAAATTACATATAAAAAGTGAAAAATAATTTTATTAGCCAATTAAAAAAACATGCCTGTCTGATAACTGCTACGTTAAGAGTTGCTGTACTGTTTGCAGGAGGCTGTAAAAAATGAAAACTATAAAAAAATTTACAACTGTCTTAGAAAATATATATATATCATTTTCCTCATACTTATATATGCTATATTGTTTGTTTATAACATAAGAGGAATATTTATTCCAAATACTAGGTTACTAAGATTTGTGGAGAACTAACGATCGCACTGTTGGCTCATGTTTTGTTCATGAAGTGGAAGTATTGTTTCATTATTCTAATATTTTAAGTGTGAAACTGGATTGATTTCAGTGTAGTACTTATTACACACCTCTAATCTATTTGAACAGCAATCTTAATCGTGAGAAGAAGAACCGCTGTGCTGAAAAACCTTGAAGGAAAAGAGTAAGTAACGTTTATTTAGATAACCGTGTCTACCAGAATTTGATACTGATTGTAAGAACATGAAATAAATGAACTACTAACGGTTTTTTTTTACAGCATTTTACATCACAAACCAGTATTATAGTTACTCTAAAAATAATCATTCAGTCGATGATAAATTACCGTATGGTTGGATTATCAACTTTATGATTATTACGGAAATTGATCTGAACCCAAGAGATTTACCAGTAGCTTTTGCTGACGTCATCTCATGGATAAGTATGGGAAATGCCAAGACCATTTGTTTAAAGATAAAATTAACTGACAGCTATGCAATTTGTCTTCATGACTTATTCATAAAAGTTAACGATATGCATTATAATGAAGTCAGTATTAAAAGACAGATAGAGAATCAAACCTCCCATAAAAGTGGACCTGAAGACGAAAGGTGGATGACATTTGAAACTTCGTACTCTACGCTCGAGCTGCATGAGTATATTGTACGGTCACCAACATATTTCTACAGGTGTTTCTCTAACAGGTAGTTGCCACCCATTTCACAATCAACTGAAAATTAACACTTGTTAGAAATGACAAGTGTTAATGAATTACATATCACTTAAAAAAAGTTGAAATAACAAGTTTTCATCCTTTATGTATATTATTGATTTATTTTATTTCAATCTTTTAAGATCTTAGTTAGTTTTAGAGTTAACATTTTCTAACTGTGTAGTATATTTCAAAATCAGTGCTTGTGTATATGTCAAAAATAATGTTTACGCAACAAGAGATTTTATGGGCACTAAGTTTTATGTTCAATGGTTTGTTTCTTTTTACCAACAAATTTTTATATAAGTATTTTTCGTTTGTAAAAAGTCTTTCTGTATGAAAACTGTATAGACTTAAATTTTTCTTGATTTGTTTTGTATTTCTTCCTAAAACAAGTGTCTTTAGAGAGAAGTTATTGACTTACACGGTTAAAAGGAAGATCTCATAACTCTCAGAATGACAAAGAAACAAAAGTTTTGATCTTGATTATTGATGATTGAAGCTACATCAAACTGTAAACATTCTGAAGTAAACAAATCACACATTGGAGTCCACAATCAGGGTTTTAATAAAGCTACAAAGAAAGAACCCACAGATATACAAACTGCATAACATAATGAAAATGTCATGGTCTTGTTTGGCTTTATTTATTCTAATCTTTCCTTTAACCTACTCTCTTCTACAATTTATAAATTAAACGCAGGGTCCCTGAAATTGTACTAAGTCGACACTTAAAATATATTAATATTTGTATCATAAATCACATAAATTATATGATATTCAGAAGAATGATCTCTAGATATTTTCATAAGTCTTTATATGAGCCATACGGTAAAGCCTCATTTTTAAAACAAATATTCCTTGTGTCAGATATACAGAACTATTATAGATAAACACAAAAACCATTTATATAATTTATAACAAAGAGTAATGGTGGAGAAAATATGCATTATAAGAAAGCCACAATAATTCAATTTGTTATATATATGATTCAGCTGATTATATACTACCATTTATATGATTATATGACGAATAGAAAGGGTAGTGATAATATATATTGTAAGAATGTCACCTTCCTGTCATTATCTTAATCAGGCAGTAAGGAAATGCTTTTATAAAAATGATAAAGATACTACGTTAATCAAGATTCATTCAGTGTTGTATTACTTCCAGTTACTGTTATTGACAAAATGTTGGCATTACATGGGATGTTGTTGTTTTCTGTTTCAGCTTTTAACTTGTCTTTCTATCTCTACTTTTAATTGGACTCTTGAGGATTGTGTTATTTAATTGTTTTTCTCGTTTGCAAAGGATTGGACGAGGAACTGGTTACAAAGTTAAGGAATTAGAAAGTTTGGAAGATGGTCAAACACTGGTAGTTGGAGGAAAGGAATGTGAAGTATGGAATTGTTTTGTTTATTTACACCTATAAAATTGAGTTAGTGTGTGGATGTTTCTGAAGGAAAATGCTATACATTGTTTTTTTGTGAATAGTATAAACTGATTTTTTTTATTCTGTAAGTACTCCTGTTTTTTAGGATTAAGAATTACATGAAATAAACAGGTTAACTATATTGAAAGAAACTTTGAAAGGCTCCAAGTTATGTATTGTACATAGTTATTTATTGATTGTCATAGTGAGTTTCTGTTCAGCTCACAACTCTATGAACTTGTATGTCATATTGAACGATTCAGTGTAGTATGTTAACTGTTCAAGTTTCGTTGTTTTAGATATCAATGGTAAAGAGTTAGTGTGAGAAAGACTATTTAAAACTGCTGGAATGTTCTTTCTTATAGTAAGTGTGCTTGCTTTGGACAAAAACCTAGTCATAAAATATCTGCTTGAACAAAAACATTGGAGAATATGGTACATGAACTGTAGTATGTCTGGGTTGTCATTGGTATAATTTAATACATGAATTGTAGTATGTCTGGGTTGTCATTGGTATAATTTAGTACGTGATCTATAGTATGTCTGAGTTGTCATTGGTATAATTTAGTACATGAACTATAGTATGTCTGGGTTGTCATTGGTATAATTTAGTACGTGATCTATAGTATGTCTGAGTTGTCATTGGTATAATTTAGTACATGAACTATAGTATGTCTGGGTTGTCATCGGTATAATTTAGTACATGAACTATAGTATGTCTGGGTTGTCATCAGTATAATTTAGTACATGAACTATAGTATGTCTGAGTTGTCATCAGTGTAATTTAGTACATGAACTATAGTATGTCTGGGTTGTCATCAGTATAATTTAGTACGTGAAGCGTAGTATGTCTGGGTTATGATCATTGTAGTTTAGTACATGAACTATAGTATGTCTGGGTTGTCATCAGTATAATTTAGTACATGAACTGTAGTATGTCTGGGTTGTCATCAGTATAATTTAGTACATGAACTATAGTATGTCTGAGTTGTCATCAGTATAATTTAGTACATGAACTATAGTATGTCAGGGTTGTCATCAGTATAATTTTGTACATGAACTATAGTATGTCTGGGTTGTCATCAGTGTAGTTCAGTATATATCTTCTATCCTCCTCTAATCTGCACATTACTGACTTGTTGTTACACCATTCACTACCAACTGGGTGCACCAGTTACATGATATTAAGTAACTTTATGGTTTTGTTTGATACAACACTCAGTGTGAAGAACTGACTGAAAAGTAGGCCATATAACTGATTATGTTACATAGGAGACCCCAGTACTAACTAGTTATATTAATTACAGTATTGATGTTTTTTGAATGACTTGAATTTTATTAAAAACTCTGTTTTAAAAGTTGATTGGTCTGTATGAATTCATTATTAATTCTAACAATTTTAGCTTTGTGTCTACTTTGAATCAGTTTTTTTCAACTATTTAGTAAATTTTATCGGGTAAAGCTTAATGATGGTTCAAAATAAAAGTTTGGATTCCTCGCTTTTCCCTTAGATTCAGAATCCATTACCAGAAGAAGACTACATTAATGGAAAATGTTTTCAGATTCTCAGTTCATCAACACCTGTAGAGTTGCCAAGTATGTATATCATGATCATGCTGTTCCTTTTTAGTTTCTTGACTACAGAAAATGAGATCATTTTTGATAAAAGAGTTAGCACAAAGGATCACATATAAAATGTAATAGACTTAAAATAAGACCCAAAACTCGAGCGCCTTTCAAATAGTTGACTGTTCTTCTTCAGGAGAACAAGAATAGTCAACTATTCGAAAGTGCTCGAGTTTTGGGTCTTATTTTAAGAAAATGAGATCATAGTATTACTTTTGATAAGGACACATTTTAGTCTTAAGTAATTAAATATGTTGATAAACATATAAAAAGAAATTGCTGACCCTGTTTTCAACAACATGTTTTTGTTTTGTCTGTATGCTTTGACTCTACTTTTTAATAGTATTTATAGTTGACTTATTAAGTATTCATTTGACAAGTTATAAAAGGGTCACTTATGAACTTCATATACAGGGTGATTACAAGGTCAGTTGTGTAACTGAGCAATACGTACAATGAAATGTATGCAACTGGGTAAAATATTTTGAATATCTGTGTAACAGGCCCTAAGGTGTGCATGTTTTTCCAAATTATACTAGGTTGCACAACTGTAGCAACTGCTCATCGTTGCTAACATGTTTTTTAATTACTATGATATTAATATTGAGTATTACAGTGTTTAACACCTTGGGAGTTCCTCAAACCTCAATAGAATTCTTCGGTTGAGGAACGGTTGCAGAACTTAGTCAGGGAATTTGAGATAACCAGATTAGGTGGAAATGGAAAGGACCAGGTTTTCAGCCACCACAGAGACTTCTTTTAAGACCAATAGTTGACTATAATTATTTTGTATTCTACCTGTTATCCGTTATTAAGGTGTGTTCACTGATGTTTAACAACAAGATTCATGCATCTCTCCAGTTTCTTTCTAGATTTTACTTGATAGTCATTAGACAGTTTTACTTATCTAAATAAAAATATTCAATAGAGAAATCTTTAAAACAGAATGTATTTTAAATGAGAATTTAAAAAAATAAAGAAACACAACATGTAAGTTATACAAGTACAGACAAATACTATTTTTTATTTAGGTGCTATTAGTATATTTCATTTAATAAGACAGTGAACTCAACTCGTCCTTCAGTGCCAGCCAGGCCAGAGATTATTCAGTTTTATCAGCTAAGATATAATAAACTGTACGTTCCTTTCTTTGAGTCTAACAGTAGTTTTTCCCACACTGCTAATGTCAATACTTTAATAAGATAATGTATAGAGAAGTTATATAATTAAATATTTATGGATTATGTTACTTCCGTAATGGAATCATTGGTAAACTTTTTAAAAAGCGCACCAGTTTTTCATACCCCTATATTGTTTGCGTCATTCCAGCAACATGTGCTGATCATGTGACCACGCTCCACCAATCCCATTGCACCCTCTATACTAGTGCAGGTAGAGGGTGCAATGGGATTGGTGGAGGGTAGTCACATGATAAGCACATGTTGCTGCAATGATGTAAAAAATATAGGGGTATAAAAGACTGGTGCGCTTTTTAAAAAGTTTACCAATGCCTAGAGGGCAAATGAATATTGAGATAGCTATGGTTAGAAGAGGTAAGTACTTATCAGAAATACATTTTCAGTATTAGAAAATATTAACTTCGACACTGCATCAATATTTATTTTTCAATCACTAATACAGAATACAAGGATATGCAGCATTTAGTATCAAAGAGTATATCACAAATCCTTCCACATGCTTCCAAGGGACCCAATTTTATGTAGTTGAACCAGGTGTTACTTAATAGATTGACTATTGAAATATCTACCTAAACAATGTTTCAGTGTTGCTAGAATCTTACTGTCTCTCATCCAAATTTGCTTCCATGATAAAGCTGAAATCTTTTTGATTAGTTTAATAAAATGTTATTTTTGTAAGCAGTTATGTTACTTAATAGATTGACTATTGAAATATCTACTTAAACAATGTTTCAGTGTTGCTAGAATCTTACTGTTTCTCATCCAAATTTGCTTCCGTGATAAAGCTGAAATATTTTTGATTAGTTTAATAAAATGTTATTTTTGTAAGCAGTTATGTTACTAAGTAAGACTATGTACATGATCATTGCCGTTCCATGCAGCTATCAAAAAACCCTTTGTCAGACCATCTAAACCAGGAACTCAAACATTGATTCCACTAATCAGCTCTTCTAAACTTAATCCACGGCATCCGACTGATGGTACCAATGCTCTTGTTATGCCTCGACCATCCTCAACTCACCAGGTGATATATTATTATAGCAGACGATTGTTGTTGTTGTTTTAAGCATTACATTATAAATCTTGTTATATGGGTTCAGATGTTTCAAAAACTTTTAAGTGGGAGTTTTTTTTTTTCTACATTGTGCATCTCTTCAATAATTAATTTACTTGGACACTTTATCAAAATCATGCTCTCTGCACGTTGTCTTACTATAATTTATCTCAACAAGAGTTGATAGTAAACATTTTTTTAAAGTTTTGTCAATTTTTGCTTTTTCTCTTTACGCGATGTATGTTTGGATATAACAGTGTGACAAAAACTATTGAAAATCATAACTTCACAGTTTCAACAAGTACTTTACATTAATTGAAAAGAGTAACTTCACAGTTTCAACAAGTACTTTACATTAATTGAAAAGAGTAACTTCACAGTTTCAACAAGTACTTTACATTAATTGAAAAGCGTAACTTCACAGTTTCAACAAGTACTTTACATTAATTGAAAAGCGTAACTTCACAGTTTCAACAAGTACTTTACATTACTTGAAAAGCGTAACTTCACAGTTTCAACAAGTACTTTACATTAATTGAAAAGAGTAACTTCACAGTTTCAACAAGTACTTTACATTATTATTTTGAAGCTTATCTTTCTATTTACCTATTTAATAGTTCCCTATTGTACCTACCTTATGTATATATATGTGTGTTTTTTTAGATACTTGATGTTTTAACTCTTTCCATATATAAATGGTTTGGGGGGGAGCTCTTCAAGCCTTGACCCGCAAACTTGTGTAGATATTGACATGAATATTTAAGACATCTATTAAAATAAGTGTCTACATGTAGATTTTATCAAATATATGTACTGAGCCCCTAGTGATTGATCAAATATATGTACTGAGCCCCCTAGTGATTGATCAAATATATGTACTGAGCCCCCTAGTGATTGCTTGGGTATTTTGGGAGGCTCGCAGGGTTACATAAAGAGAGTTACATGAAACAAGAGTTGACCTTAGATTTTGGAAAAAAATGTTCAATTTTGCTCAGAAACAGGAGCCAATTGTTTACGGCTGCTCTTATGATTGGCAGTACTAATTTAAACAAAAAAATTGGAATATATATAAGTATTTATTCAAAAACAAAGTTGTAAAATTATTTGTGTATTTGATGTTTTTTTTGTAAATTTTCATGTGTAATTTTTTAGTAAATTTATACTTTGAAATGTATAGAAACATGTGTGTGTGTTAAAAACTTTTATATAACATACGTAAAGCCTGTAAATTGTTAATAACTTTCCCAAAAGGGGTCTGAAGTCCACCTCGAGGGGTCACCTGTTTTAACCACTGTACAAGAAGATCTATGCACTCTGTAGGCTACAGCAGAGAACGAAATATGAACTTCAAAAGCAAGAAATAAAAATATTTGTTACTTTTAATTTTGATTTTATTTACTCTTGAAACAGAACACTTTTGGGGACCCTGCAGAACTACATCTAGTAATTATTTGTTATGTTCCGTCTGTAGATTAAATGTGTATTAACATGAGGTTACATGCTAACATGAGGTTACATGCTAACATGAGGTT
>NW_013666807.1:12763-37590 GCF_000517525.1 Limulus polyphemus
TTTCTTCATTACCCATTCAAGCCGTCTCCAGCCATTATTAGTCTCAAAGTGGGTTCCTCGTCATCGAATATTTAAGTGTTTGTATCAACAAAACCCAAAAATAAGTATATTAAAGTTATGCTATTTAATTTTTTTTTCGAAAACTGATTGAACCATTAAAACATAGACCAAAAGAAACTGTAAGATTATCCTTTCTCTCAAATTAAAGATAAAATATGTATATATATATATATATACAGCCTAATTTTACAACTGGCTTTGACTGAATATATGGATAGTGGCTGGATGGAAGAAAGCAGAAGGTTGTTATAAATGGAGTTCAGTCAAACTGGATTAAGAAAACAAGTGTTTTCCCTTGGGGCTCAGTGTTAGGACTTTTGCTCTTTTAAAATTTACATCAGTGACATAGATGAAAGAATATTCAACAAATTATTCAAACTGGCTGATGATAATAAAGTTTTTGGTGTTGCTGGCTGTGAGGAGGATGCTATTGTCTTACAAAAAGATTTGGATTGTTTGGTGAATAAATGGCAGATGGCCTTTAATTATAATAAATGAAAGATAATGAACATGGGTTATCATAATTTAAATTATAAGTGTTATGGGAGAAAAGGATCTTAGTATTATGGTTGATTAAGCCGTCCAAGCAGTGGCAATACAAGTCTAAAGAGGTTATAATTTCATTGAATAGGTCACTGGTTAGGCCACATTTGGTGTTCAGTCTCCATACCTTAGAAAGGACATTGAATTGTTGGAAAGGGCTCAGAGAAGGGTTACTTGGATGATATTTTACGATGGAAAGGTTGTCATATGGGGACAGATTACGATTTCCAAACTTGTTTTCTCGTGAAAAAAAAAAAAGATTTAGAGGAGGAGCTAATTTAAGACTGTAAGATCGTAAAGTGAATTGATAGTGTTGATGCACCATCATTTTTCATACTTAATGGTGAGAATGGTAGGACTATGGGACACAAATATATATTTTGGCAGGATAGGAGTTATCTTCAGCTAAGACAACTCTATTTTTACTTTAAGGGAAGACTTGATATATATTTGAATGATAAGAGCTGGCTTTGAATGTTTTATTTTAAGGTTTAATTATGGATGGAACAGCCTAACTGGACCAAAAGGTTGCTTGTTGTCCATAAATATTATGTTTGTCATTGTACTATTGTGGAATATTGTTCCAAAGGTCCTGTATTAATCTTCACAATTCAGCAAAGTTGTTAGGTAATTTTTTAACTTTATGTAGGCTAAGTCACTGAAGTATTTGAGGCATTTTATCGAAACTACAAATGCTTCTAGTAGGAGAAAATTGGCTTTTCTATGTATGTCATACATACAAGGCAGTTGCAGAAAGGATCTGCAGATTAAAAAGCATATAACAGATGTTTTGTACAGATTATTATCCAAATAAGGGAATGTTTTTGTTAAAGTTTGACTGAGATGCATTACCAATTGCAACATCATAAGTAAATAACAGTGGTTCGTCTTGTCTCTATAATTAGATGCGATCGTAGTAGAGAGGAAGGCTACAGAAAAGTTTATGTCGCTTGTACTAACTAAAGAAGTGAATTAATTAAAAAGAAGAAAGAGATATACATGCAATGTCCAGTTTTGGCTCAAAGAATCAACAAAATTAAACCAATTAGATGAAGGACCTACTTGTAGAGTAGACATAAAGAGTTATTTGAGGTGTCATAAGAATACGAAGATAAACATATAAAACCTCACGTTTTTGGGCCTAAAGTTAATTCTCTCTAGCATTTTATGAGGGCAGTCAAACCTGTATGAGTTGTCCTCGGTGTTTCCTGTGGTCAGATAAATTTGCACCAGTTCTCTACAAAGAATCGAGAAACCAGACTACTTCATTCTAGTTAGAAGAAGATGGCCATTTTACAACCACCTCACCACTTTCAGCAGACAAACTCTCTGTAGGTATTGAATATTACCCTCTCTCTAGTCTAACAATGTGTAGCATATGATGTTCCCTGTGTGAAATACTGTGATGTTGATGGAAACTACAAAGCTGGTATAAGTTTTAAGCAAGATGTCTAAATTGAACTATGTCTGAACATATTTCAATCAATAGTTTATTGGATAATTTGTTCACTCTAGTGTCAGAATTAAGGAATCTAAAAGAAGGCTTAATTAATGAGCAATTACGTCAATGAATATTTGGATATGGAGATTGAATGATGTATTATTTGTTGTACTACCAGACTCCTCTTCAGTTTCTTTGTTCCAAACGTAAATACCTCTGGTTGGTGGCTTGCATGCTCACTCTGCTACACACTCGACTGTCTTCCTGTATTTTTAAATAAATTATTTGTATCTTGTGAGAAAGTCAATCCCAATGACTAGCCCTCTCTGGCTCACCTGTTACACACAGCTGTGAATGTTAATTTCATCAGCCAATCAATCACCATATTTCCTATATACTTGTGGCCATTGTCTTGCTGGAAGATGTATCCCTGCCAAATGAATTGTTTTCCTGAGGGACAACATGATGGATCAGAATCTACCAGTACTTTTCAACATTCAGGGTGCCATCAATTTTGTGTGAATCATCAACACCATTGGCTGAGAGGTAGCCTCAAACCTGTACTGATCCTCCACCATACTTTACTGTAGATTTGCACATTAATTATTATACTTTTCTCTTCCATTGAACAAATTGTAGTCGATGCCTGTATTGGTTTGATTACTTCTTCTTGTCATTGGTTTCCTAGGAGTTACACTTCATATTATTATGTATTTTGCTGTTCTTGGAGTAACAATCACCCCCACATTTATGGCAACGACATTAGCAAGATTTAACATTGCGTTTGAAGAGTTTTAGTTTTCTACCTCAACCACTACAATCACAAACGTTGCCAGTTTCACCTATTTGTTTCAGAATCTTGGTGTAAATATACACACGTAGTGTCCTTGACCATCCTGGGGACCATCAGTGGATGCATACTACTACTATTTGGCATAGTATAATAACTTGTACTTTTACAGGCTTCATACTAACGTGGTATTTTCAGATTGATTACATGACAACCAGTCACAGTGTAAACTATTAATAGTTAATTTTTCACACAATAAAGGGGTGACGTGCCCCTAGTGAGTGACTTTTATACTCTTAAGTTTTAAGGCCTGGCATGGCCAGGAGGTTAGGGAGCTCAACTCGCAATCTGCAGGTCACGGGTTTGAATCCCCATCCAACCAAACATGCTCATCCTTTCAGCAAGGGGACATAATAATGTGATGGTCAATCCCATTATTCATTGATAAAAAGTAGTTCAAGAGTTGGCGATGTGTGGTGATCACTAGCTGCCTTCTCCCTAGCCTCTCACTCCTAAATTTGGGATGGATAGTGCAGATTGCCCTCATGTAACTTTGTGCGAAATTCGAGACAAACCAAACAAAAAACAGAATTGAATAATGTCCTCAGAAATTATAAAACCAAACCATTAAGTTTTAATGTGAAGATAACGGAACAGCTTTTTTTATTATTTTCATCCTTCCGGAGCTTTTTTTCAACAAGTTGATAGATTTAAATGCAGATTTACTATAAGTACTTGTTCTTTAAATTCAAAGCCAAAAGTCTTAAAAAAAAGTTGAAATGTGCCCTATTTCAGGGTGTATTTTACCCCTCTTCTTGGGTAAAAAATCTTAAAAAAAAATAATCCGTGTACACCATTGGACAGTCTCCAGTTACCATACAAAAAACATCACAGTAATCAAACTGAAATATGGTATATATATGGTGCACTATTGTTTTCTTACCTTTATTTTTTTTCCCCTAAACAACATCTATAATATAGCTAAATCAAATATTTTTCTGTAATTAATCCCATCAACTTGCATATTTTTTATCTGCAGTGGCAATTCAACAAGGGAAATTTACATGTTGTAGATGTAGTCGTGGATCCTATACTAACAGCTCATCTGAGGCCTCACCAGAGGGAGGGTGTTGTCTTTCTGTACGAGTGCATCATGGGAATGAGAGACTTTAGTGGACAAGGAGCCATTCTTGCGTAAGTTGGGTAATTTTCCAAGAAAAGAAAAGACATACATCAATTGTTACAATAAATCGAATAATGCAGTCATCGTATTCCTCTGTCTTCTGATTGCTTCACTAATGTCTGAACTCGTAATTATAAAACATTTCATTTAGCTGAGTTTGCTCAGACCTATCTTCCAGATGTTTATTTACAAAATGGAGGAATAAAATGTTTAAGTGATAAATTTAGAAAAAGCTTTCACATTTCCGTATGTATCTTTTTGATAGATCTACTGCTTTCATTTCTCATATGTGTATTTGAAATGTGTGTGTGATGTAAACATGTATCTAAGCTTGTTACTTGCTCCATTGTGAAATATTTCCATATGTAGCATTAACACCCTCATTTTCCTTGGTGAAATATACCAACAGTCCATACAGAACACTTAGTGCTTCCAGGTTTTTACAGGTGCAACACATTCAGGCTTAATAATGAAGCAGTCAGAGAGTAGTGTAATATGACAACTGGATTATTCAGGTCATTGTTACATTTGTATTCATTCATGAGTCATCCAGGTTAATTCAGACTTTCTTAATAGGCATTAAGTTAAAATCTGATATCCCTTATAACCACAGCCAATAATTACAACATCTGCTAGCTTAGTACGTTTATTTGCGTAACTTTAAGTTTTTTAATATATTTAAGATTGCAATAAATTTCCTGGAATATTTGTTTAAACATTTATCAAATAATATGTTTTGGAACAGTATTTATACGATTCATTTTGATTGCCATATCTTACTGGTAAGTTTATGAGTATATCATTTTATTTATGTATTTTTTAGTGCAAAACTACACAGTGTTGTGCCCACCTCACAGATATAACTTGAAGAAAATTACACTTCAAATAGATGGCCATTACTTACTTACAATGATTAAGTTCTGTCAGTCTTGACCAATTTCTGTTTATTACTTTGTATAGTTGACACCTGTTCAGTGTGATCTTGGCTTCATTTTTAAGTCCTGAATGACCAGTAAACTTTGTTTTAACTTCGAGTTTCTCATTTGAATTTATTCGGACCAGGTTTCACTTTATATGTTTTATTTCATAAGTTACACCAGTTATTGAAATATTACATTCTCAAAGAATTTAACTTTGCTTGAGAAATTTCATCTTTTTAGTTCGCTTTCCCGATCAGGAATGCATGGTTCATCCATATTCCTTTAGTTACGACCAATGAAAATATTACATGGATTAAATAAAAAAAAACAAATGCAACTTTACATAAGGAAATGTAATCTTCCTGATAGCTTTCCCTTGAGTGAATGGAATTTTATTTCATTATTTCTCTCCCTGTACACATTCATAGGTTTAAAAGTATAGTGTGATACCTTTAAGCCAGTTTGTCCATTTTGGTGTATGTAATTTTTTTTTTTTTAATAGATCACTTTTAGAACCTTATTAATTCCCAAATTATAATTTTCTTTTCACTCAATGTTACGATTTTGTTTGTCTAATGCAGTGGCTCCCAAACTTTCTTCAATCAGACCCCTATTTTCAGATTTATAAAAGTTTTCATAACTCCTCATCGTAACCGTATGCTATAATTTTTGTCATTATTAATGTATTTTCCTTTATTTATAAATAAATTATATTCACATATCCTCCTCCCCAGTAATCAACTGTGTACAACAGGGGGTATGTGTACCACAGTTTGGGAAACAGCTAAACTTGGCTACAGTATGGTGTTAATACTACACGAGGTGATAACCTTAACTTCAAATTCTATGATATATAATTTTTCATACATTTAAATTATATCATTGCAGGGATGAGATGGGCCTGGGAAAGACCTTACAGTGCATTACATTGATTTGGTAAGTTTAAGTTATTTAAATCATTTGGAAAAGAAATTTTGGGTGAAATGTATTTGAATGTTTAAAAAATATTCTGTATTGAGACAAAGTGTTTTGTTTTATTGTGTGTGTATGGTTTGTTTTGATAGAGATTACTATATTTTACAGGACAATGTACAAACAAGGACCCTATGGTGGACGTCCTGTTTTGAAAAAGGCACTGATTGTCACACCAAGTAGTTTGATTAAAGTAAGTCTATGTTCGTTTAAGAATTACTCAGTGCTTTGCTTAATACTAACTGAGTTAATTCTGAAATCCTTTCCAGTTCCTTACCATCTTGTTTCTGTATATTTGTATAGATTTCTATTCTTTATAAAATGAAACTTTAAACTAATTTCTCTAGATTTTTGTACTAATTTATGCTGTTTATAAGTTTTTTATTGTTATCAAGCCAATGAATGCTTCCGTAGTAATCTTATAAATGCATTTAAATGTATAATGTTAAAAACATTACTTATATGTCAAACAAGGCTTTGAAATTTTATACCAGCTGTCATCGGGAAGTCATCCACAGTATTCTATCATGAAGTGTGTAGCAATTTCATGTCCACATGTGCACCCATCAATTGATTCTGACAAAACTGTTCATGAATAAGCAGGTTACAATACTAGAGGGAAAAAAATAGCTTAATAGTTTAATTGTTAAATAAACCAAAGAACAAACCACACAAGGTGTGAGGGACAAACCATACAAAAGCACAAGGTGTGAGGAACAAACCATACAAAAGCATATGGTGTGAAAAACAAACCACAAGGTGTGCACATTTTTAGCTGCGACACAGCGGCTCATAGAATGGCTGTGAATGTATTTGTTTTTATGTTTCAAGTACAAACTTTTAGCACATAGCTCTGTCATCTCTTGATCGATTTGAGATCAAGTTACGTTATTACTCATAAGGATCTCTACCAACCTACACTCGAACTGAAATTCTTTTAGGCAGGATTAGAATAAATAAATCTACGAGACCTTGGGCATGGTCAAATACATCAATCAAAAGGGTTTGACCTCCTGAGTCCAAAACTATTAAATCGGGTATATGCACACCCCACAGTTGGTATTGCTGGTGCACAAAAACGTAGCTAATAAACAGGAAAAAAAAACGTCTTGTAGATCAATTTACTCTAATCTTGCCTAAAAGTATTTCAAGTTACGCAGCTATTGGTGGATTACCTCATGTTTTTTAAGCATTGTGTAGAACACTAAGTAAAATATGAGCTTCAATTATATACTGTTATCATGGTACATTTCTTGAGAGTTATTATGGTAACTAGTGGAAAAGGTAGTACAATGTTTAACAGCTTACATTTATGGCAAAACACTAGCATAGATGTTCAAGACCACCATACTTACTAGATCTCAAGCCATATTTAGGGCATAGGTAGGATTACAGAGGGTAAGGTGGGAATAGTGTCTCTCCGCACACACACATTTTGGGCCCAAATCCCACCCATGCTGTAAGGTTTCCAACCTGTATATTGAAAGGTACCACATTTTGGACCCAAATCCCACCCATGCTGTAAGGTTTCCAACCTGTATATTGAAAGGTACCACATTTTGGGCCCAAATCCCACCCATGCTGTAAGGTTTCCAACCTGTATATTGAAAGGTACGTTGAAAATGCTGCATTTGTTTCTATGACATAATCAACCAATCAGATTTACTCTTTTTTTTACTCTACGTACATATGCGAGTGTGAAATAATTGGATATTCAGTGTTAATTTATTCCATATGTAAAAGTAAATTATTATTATTTATGGTTTATGATAACAGGTAGAGTGTAGTAAATACTTAATACCAACATTATATCTATAAAAATTGGTAATTTGCAGAACTGGGTAAAGGAATTCAGGAAATGGCTTGGAAAAGACAGGCTGTCTGTATTTGCTGTCGACCAGTATAACAAAGTTCAAGTAAGGGAACACACTGGTTCATATATTTGTTTTTTGTTCTATATTTTAGGGGTATAAATGTTTGTATTTTTCAATGTAAAAACTATGCAGTCAGCTATCTGCACTATCGAACCCAAAAGTTTAGTTTTATAAACCCAGAAGCTTACTTACCAAGGAGCCACTATTATTTGTTGTATAAAGGTGAAAAGAACTTAAAATCTAACCCACTTATTCAATACTTAAGTGAAATTTTGATTGCTTTTCTGTGATTGAAACGTATATTTTAAACAACTGAGTGGTTCTTCTCTCTCTGCTCATCCGCTTTCATTATACTGTCCTGTTCCGTTCTTGTGTGTGTTAAATATTGTTTACTGAGTATCCTAGGTATACTTTGAACAACTTTTGAAAGATTTGTTCAAAAAGTATATAAGGAATAATCAGCTTCTTAGAATTTATTTTTTATAACAGTTTTCAGATTCAAGATTCTCTGTAAAAATTGTACTGTAATGCTATATGTTTTAGATTGTTTGTTTGTTAAGCACAAAGCTACACAATTGGCCATCTGTGCTGTGCCAACTGAAGGTTATCAAAACCAGATTTTTAACATGATAAGCCTTAGATATAGGTATGTACTCTAAATGTATAGAATATTTACTTAGATACAGGTGTGTACTCTAAATGTATAGAATATTTACTTAAATACAGGTGTGTACTCTAAATGTATAGAATATTTACTTAGATACAGGTGTGTACTCTAAATGTATAGAATATTTACTTAAATACAGGTGTGTACTCTAAATGTATAGAATATTTACTTAGATACAGGTATGTACTCTAAACGTGTAGAATATTTACTTAGATACAGGTATGTACTCTAAATGTATAAAATATTTCCAAGTTTGCACTTTTGTATGTCTTATTTGTGTTATTCAGTTTTTAATATTTCCTTTCTTTTTTTTAGGCTGATTTGCATACAATAATAAGAATTTACTTTATTTTTCCTCTAAAGCATTAAATTAACTGTTTTGTTTTATTTTTTTACATGACTTTGGATTTAAATACTAAAATAAAAAATTTTGGAACATATGATTTGTGTTTAATGTTGAGTTCAACTGAAAGAACTACTCACCTGTTACTGCATATCAGTTGTGACATTCAAAGTAATTTACTCATATAAAGATTTTTATTTAAACAGATCCAGAAATAATGTGGATATATTTTTAATGTATATCTTACAGGACTTTATTCGTTCTCCGTTACATGCTGTCCTAGTAATATCTTATGAAATGTATGTACGACACCATGATATCTTGGGTCAAGTGAGTTTTGATCTGTTAATATGTGATGAAGGACATAGACTGAAAAACACAGGGATAAAAACTACAAATGTAAGTACTCATTTCATCTAACAGTCCTGAGCTTAGACAATAGTGGATGTCAGATTCCTATACAGGTTTTGTAAAGTATAAAAATTGATGTTATCCTAGTCCTCAATAAAAAAATTTGGTCATAGTCCATTAATAATTCAGCCACATTCCATTAAAAATTCAGCCATATTCCATTAATAATTCAGTCATTTTCCATTAATAATTCAGTCATAGTCCATTAATAATTCAGCCATTGTCCATTAATAATTCAGTCATAGTACATTAATAATTCCGACATATTCCATTAATAATTCAGCCATTTTCCATTAATAATTCAGACATAGTACATTAATAATTCCGACATAGTACATTAATAATTCAGCCATATTCCATTAATAATTCAGTCATAGTCCATTAATAATTCTGACATAGTCCATTAATAATTCAGACATAGTACATTAATAATTCAGACATAGTACATTAATAATTCAGACATAGTCCATTAATAATTCAGACATAATACATTAATAATTCATTCATAGTCCATTAATAATTCAGTCATTTTCTAGTAATAATTCAGACATAGTCCATTAATAATTCAGCCATTTTCCATTAATAATTCAGACATAGTACATTAATAATTCAGTCATAGTCCATTAATAATTCAGCCATAGTCCATTAATAATTCAGTCATAGTTCATCGATTGTTCCATGCTGTCTGTGTTCAGACGTTTTTTTTTAGCAGTTCAGAACTGAAAATGGCATTTCCTGTATTATTTCCAACCTGTGAAAAGTATATCTGTACAGATTTTAATGCTTTATCTAAGGTTTTTATAATACAGTTCCAGTTGTTTAGCAGTACTATCATATATGGAAAGAAATTCTCTTCCAGGAAATATGGTTTTAATGTACTTTTGAAAAGCTTATTTAACACACACACATATATACAAGGTTTTTATGTAAACTAGAAGGATGTGTACAGAAACAAATGTGACAATATTACTTTGAAATAATACTAAGAAAATTTAACCACTAAGTTACTTATTTTGAAAATTTATTGATGTACAAAAAAACGCCTATTTAACCACTATTGTGTTTTCTGTTTCTTAGGTTATCAACAACCAGCCTGTCAAACGAAGAGTTCTTCTCACAGGAACTCCTGTTCAGAATGACCTTCAAGAGTTTTTCTCACTGGTAGAGTTCTGTAATCCTGGAGTCCTTGGTTAGTAAAGTACTATAATTCTGGAATATCAAGTATCTGGTAGAGTTCTGTAATCCTGGAGTACTTGGTTAGTGAAGTACTATAATTCTGGAATATCAAGTATCTGGTAGAGTTCTGTAATCCTGGAGTCCTTGGTTAGTGAAGTACTATAATTCTGGAATACTGAGTATCTGGTAGAGTTCTGTAATCCTGGAGTCATTGGTTAGTGAAGTACTATAATTCTGGAATACTGAGTATCTGGTAGAGTTCTGTAATCCTGGAGTCCTTGGTTAGTAAAGTACTATAATTCTGGAATACTGAGTATCTGGTAGAGTTCTGTAATCCTGGAGTCCTTGGTTAGTAAAGTACTATAATTCTGGAATATCGAGTATCTGGTAGAGTTCTGTAATCCTGGAGTCCTTGGTTAGTGAAGTACTATAATTCTGGAATATCGAGTATCTGGTAGAGTTCTGTAATCCTGGAGTCCTTGGTTAGTAAAGTACTATAATTCTGGAATATTGAATATCTGGTAGAGTTCTGTAATAATGTTCCTGAATTATAGTACTTTACTAACCAAGGACTCCAGGATTACAGAACTGTACCAGATACTCAATGTTCCTGAATTATAGTACTTTACTAACCAAGGACTCCAGGATTACAGAACTCTACCAGATACTTGATATTCCAGAATTATAGTACTTCACTAACCAAGTACTCCAGGATTACAGAACTCTACCAGATACTCGAATTATAGTACTTCACTAACCAAGGACTAGGAACATTGAGTATCTGGTAGAGTTCTGTAATCCTGGAGTCCTTGGTTAGTAAAGTACTATAATTCAGGAACATTGAGTATCTGGTAGAGTTCTGTAATCCTGGAGTCCTTATCTTTATCTTTAGTTAAAGGTGTCTTTATCTTTAGTTCTTTATTTTTTCTTTATTTACTATCATAGTTGTAATTCAGAAACTGTTAAAAAAGATATATATATATTTTTTTTATATTATTATTAGTGGTTATAAGCTTTCACAAATTGCTTATGGGTAATGGCTCTTTTTTTTTTCTCACCTATTTTGTAAATATTAAGCAATATATATACAGTATTATTTTATAATAGAATAGTTTTCATGCTGTGCTGGTATCTTGCAGGTACTCCTGCATCGTTTCGTCGGCTCTTTGAAGATCCTATAATCAGGTCTAACCAGCCGAGTGCTTCCTCTGAAGAAAAATTTGTTGGTGAGGCCAGAGCTGCTGAGTTGTCTCATCTTACCAGTCTCTTTGTTCTTCGTAGAACTCAAGAAGTTATTAATAAATACTTGCCTCGAAAAGGTATCAGTTTATACATTATTTTTTTAATGTAATTAACTGCTTTTTAATATTCCTTAGTTTTTACCAAAAAATGTGTTTGCTAGTTTCCAAACAAGACTTTATCTCTTACTCAATTAACAAGGGCTTCTACTAAAAATGCATGATAGCAAGTTTGTAATATATCCAGTTCCGTAACTGTGTAGTGTTCGTTATTTGTATCTTAAATAAATATAAGCTATACCACAGCTTAAGTTATACTTCTCTGTAGCTGAAGTAAATGAACTTATTTAGTGGTATTCAGAGCTATCATTAAACCAGAACAAACTTGAATGTAATTACCTTCTTCCAACACAAGCTCTCTAATTTTTATGTAGTTGCATAAAACAAAAGACGTAAACATCAGGAGTACCTATAAAACAGAATGTTTTTTCTTTTCTCTTAACATAAATTTTCCTATTGCCCTTATGTGCTTTCAGTCTTCATTTTCTTTTACTTTTTTATACATTTTTGTCATGAGGTTTAAAGAATAATATAAAATGTGACAAGTTCTTGTAACTTACCAAATAATAATATAAAATGTGACAAGTTCTTGTGACTTTTACAGAGAATAATTTAAAATGTGACAAGTTCTTGTGACTTACCAGAGAATAATTTAAAATGTGACAAGTTCTTGTGACTTACCAGAGAATAATATAAAATGTGACAAGTTCTTGTGACTTACCAGAGAATAATTTAAAATGTGACAAGTTCTTGTGACTTACCAGAGAATAATTTAAAATGTGACAAGTTCTTGTGACTTTTACAGAGAATAATTTAAAATGTGACAAGTTCTTGTGACTTACCTACTTGTAGGGTTTTCAGCTTCTTGGGGTATATTTTCTCTGTAAAATCCAGCTTTGAATTTTTTAAATCATGATGATGGTTGATCACAGTAGTATAAATTGATCTTGTGTCGTATTAACTGATATAGTTTTATCTTTCACTTTTTTCTTGTAGCATCAATATGGACATAGTAAAAGTAAAACATGCATACTACATATGTTTTTTTTTTATCAATTTGTCGTTTTGTGCCGCATCATCAATAGCTGAAAATTTTCATCAATTGCCCAAACTATGAGATACTAGTTTCGAGAGAATATTTAAATAACATTAAAATAGTAAATAATGCCTGTTTTGTTTAACTTGCCGATTAATTTGAAGACATTATCATATGAGGAAATATCTGTCATGAAACTGTTGTACTCCTTTTTGCCAGAAGCTGTTGTATCTTTACATTTTTTCATGTGCGGTTTTTACAGTGGAATATGTTATTTTTTGTCAACCAACGAAACTTCAGCTCGCCTTGTATCAACAAATTTTAACATCAAGAGTGTTGCAAAGATGCTTATCCTTTCGAGGCAGAGCAGAAGACTCTAGTCATCTGGTGTGTATTTCTGCATTAAGGAAACTATGTAACCACCCTCATCTTTTGTACAAAAGAGCCAAAGAAATCTTATCTGCCGGGAAAATTGAAGAAGAGGAGGTTTGTAAAACTTTGGATTTACTTATTATAATTTCTTTTCATGCCAAAATATAATCGGGCTTCATTTTGACTTAATTAACAAGCATCATCTACCTGGTGGCTCATAGATAATATATCCGACTGCTTTTGAAACATTATCTCCAAACCACTGTAGCTGTGTTAAGCTCATTACATTAACCAACATGAATCATTACTTGTCAACTAAAACCTCTTTTTTTGAAAAAAACATCATGATTATTTTAGATGCTAACTCTCATTAATACCAGAACAAGTAATTCTTGAGCGTTATTAACCCATAATTAAACATAGAAGAGAAATATTTTGTTTAAAAAATATTTACTGAGAAGTGTGAAGTTAAAATCTCCAGTGAATTTGGCATAGTGTTATTGTGAATGTGGTTTTTCAAGATTTGAATTTAGTTGCTTATCTAAAACAAATGTTAATATTATTTCATACTGGAGAAAAGCTTTTTAATGCCTGTCTTTCAGTGAGCCAACAAGTGAACTTAGGGGCCAGCCACATAACATTTTGACTAGTGAAAAAAAAAGTATTGAAATAATCGAACATTTCTGTGGGCTACAACTTTGAATCTCAAACTGGTTAATAGATGCAATAACCTAACTAGTTGAAATTAAATAAAAGTATTCAAACTTGAACAAAATGTTGTAATTAATTTTAAGTTTTTTTTTATTCATACTTCTACTTGATAATACTTAAACTAGTAATTCTGGAGACTTTTATAAAATAATCATGTTGTAAGTTTCAGTGAAGGATTAACACAAATTGATTAACGGTTTAATTAATCAACCTCACTCATTTCTTCCTATCCGTGTTTTTGAAATCTACTTGCATGATAAATTTTGTTTTGTTTATTGATTTCAGGAATCTCTGTATGAACACATTCTGTCAGAATTTCCAGCTGACTTTGAACAACACTCTTTTGAAGAGAACTCGGGGAAACTTAGAGTACTCTCACACCTTATGTATAGCCTGAATTCTTCGGGAAACAACGAAAAGATTGTTTTAGTTTCTTGTTTCACCAAGGTAATTTATAGACATATTTTGTTCTTACCTAGTTTTGCAGCTTTAAAAGCAGGCAGAAAATGGCCTGGATATTACAGCACTTTAGGTACAGCTTTTTTAAAATTGAATACCTTAGCTTTTATAATTGCAAGGGCATTTTTTTGAATATTACAATTAATGGGAGAAACATAGGTACAGCTATTCATGTTTATATAAGGAAATAATCTGTGTTTTAAAAAATGTGGCATGAAAGGTCACAAGTGGTCGATGTATCCCTTACTAACAGTATAATACATTTGTTTTCGGGTACTTGAACAAAAAACTCGTATTCCCGGCAACTACTTATAAATAGTAGTAGCATTCAGGGCTGTAGGTTGGAAGTATTTTCATGGATTGTGGGCTGTCATACCCATTTTCTTACAGATGTTCAACAAGTGCAAATATTAACGAAGATCTCATGCTTGATATTCTTATCTCTTAATCACAGTTCTTGTCATTTCAGACATGTATTATTTGTTAACATTAGTTCCATACGGTATGCGCAGCTCAATACCAAGCCATGGCTAGACGAAAACAAGTTTTGAGAAAATAAATAAATACCAGTTAAATTTTATTACATGACTTTGTTTTTTGTAATTTTGAAACATTGAAATGTGCTTGTCATTGTATTTTTCTTTATATTTATATAAAACTATATAAACTTGACTACAGGAAATCTTAAATATAAAACGAAATGCAAGCTGGAGTAGCAGTAAGAGGGGGGTTTACTGGGGCTGAAGCTACCCCAAGATATGCCTTCACCTCCCCCATAATTCCTGCATCAAACGAACATTACTTAATGTTAAAACTGGTTCACTTCCAAAATACTACATTATGTGAGCCCACAAAATGTAGAGTGCGGCCCTCTCAATATTTGTCTGGCCCGCCTCGACCCCCACACCAGGAAGAAGCTGGCACCATTCTTGAATACAACAAAACAGATAATTATTATAATAGTTTAATTTTAATTCATGCTATTATTTGTAAAGAAAATTACTTATAAACAAATAGTTTTTGGTTTAAATCAAACTTGCCAATTACAAGTTTCTGTCAGAGTTCTTTAATGTATATTTTTGTTCACATGTTACATATTATATTTGGTAGGTGGCTGTAAAATTCAAACATTTATTTTCAAAACAGAAAAAAAAAACAAATGTTAAGCATCAGAATAAAACTTCTTGTTCATTTTTTATATTACCAAAACGTTTTTTTATATCTCAAGTAAATCGACTTTCTGGTGTGAGGACAGCGTGATTACATAAGTATGAGAAAAAGTCTTGAAAATCAACACAATATTTCATTGTTTGGTTTTTGTTATCTTTCTTTATACATAATCAGGTTTTTTTTTTATTTTACAGCATTAATAAAAGTTAATTTATTATCAGGATGTTGATAATTCTACCATTATTATAGGCCTTCAACATATAAAAAAAAAAAAGATTTCAGATTACAAAACAGATGTAATACTTTTATTAGCTATTTCTTTTATCCACAGTAGTTTATATTGTTCTTTAGACACTGGATATATTGCAGCAGATGTGTGTCCAGTATGGTTATTCCTTTCTGCGACTCGATGGTTCTACGCCCTCCGCGAACAGGCAAGAGCTTGTTGACTCTTTCAATGCTCCGTATTCAAACCACTGTAAGAAATTGTCTTGTAATTCCTGTTTATTTTCTTGTCTGAAAGAATTCTTTGTTATCTTGAAACACGTAGCTTTTCTGCACGTACACCGGATAATCTATATCTTTTATGTACAGATATTTGTAAATCTAGGAGTTATCCTCTTTTACTTTTCGTTTATTTCAGACATACAACGAGATCAATAAGCTCAGTATGACATATAGTTTTGTAAACTTACAACCATCTAATGTACCAGTACTGAATTTTTAGTCTCGGGATAAAGGTTCATAGAATGGTTCTGAGTTTTTTTCCCAAGTACAGACTTTTAGCACATAGCTTCATCATCTCTTGACCGATTTGAGATCTTATTACAGTTTTAGACTCGGGAGGTCAAACCCTTTTAGTTTATATATTTTACCTTGCCCAAGGTCTCCTAAATTAATTTAATTGAATCGTGCCTAAAAGAATTTCAATTTGAGGGTAGGCTGGTAGAGATCCTGATGAGTAAGAAAATCGATTCCGGGTATACGCACACCCTACGCTTGGTGTCCCTGGTGCACAAAAATATAACTAATAAAAAGGAAAAAATGGACTTGTAGATTAATTTACTTTAATGCTGCCTAAAAGAATTTCAAGTGCCACAACTATTGAGGATTCCCTCTTGTTTTTCTATACCCTTATTGGCTTAACTTTTAATGTATTTCTTTATTTGGTGAAATTAAAATTACTGTTAACAATAAGAGTTTTACTGCCCAGTGGAACAGCACATAATTAGTTTAAATGTTCTAGTGACTCGTCGATCATCTACCACCGTGTGCCGTACAATAGAATATGTTTTGGTAAACAAAATTGCATTTACTGATATAATTATGATACCGAAGAAAAATTCCCAAGTCGAGTCTTAAATTTACTTGTGCTGTAAATAAAAATAATTTCAGGAGAAGACACTAATATCAATAATCAAGTTATTTTTTTAAGTAAAACAGTAAATTTGTGATTTTATTTTAAGTTCGTTAAATTATCAATAAGCTTGTGTATTGATCAGCAAAACCTAGAAAAAATCTAACGTGATAACAAATTTAGTACACTAAAAATACGTCATCTACACGAGTATCAAATAATAGCAAATTACTTTATATTAATAGAAGTTTCCAGAGCTAACGGTTATTTTTCAATCATGTTTTTCATCATAAAATATGAAAAACATATATGTTCTGTCAAAAACCTAGACTAAGAATTTTTGTCTAACATATAGAGACTCTTTCTTGTTGTTGTTTTTTAAGTTAATCTATCCTCAAGAAGAGCATTAATAATTTTAAATATTATCTTTAAAGCTTACTAAATAAAAGGTGCTTTTTAAAATCCTATACAACTTGGAAGTAATTTTTTTTTTTTTTCGGGTGTTTCTTCCTTATTTTATCCTCACATAGTGCTGCTTTATGATGGTTTTTTATTATTTATTTAGGCTTATCGAGTGTTAATGCTAGCAGTCGCATATTTTTGGAAATTTGTGTGGTATTATTTAAATGTAAAAGAAGTTTGTTCTTTGTGATTTATAAATTTCTTATGTCTGAAAGATGAAACATAACTTTGTCCTTCAGATTATTTTGCATGTTTTACCATATTTTTCACACATCTATTAATGTGTGTAACTTGGAAGTTTTAATTTTTGTAAACTGAAAATAAGAGCTTAAGAAATGATCTCTTAAAAACTCTGTAAGGAAAACTTTAATACTTTTATTATATGATTACTGCGCACAGAAAGTAATGAAAAGGATAATTTTATTTCTTTTGTTGCAGCCGTCTTTCTCCTCAGTTCAAAGGCAGGGGGGACTGGTTTAAATCTGATTGGAGCTTCTCGTATCCTCTTGTACGATATTGACTGGAATCCAGCTAATGATCTTCAAGCCATGGCTCGTGTTTGGCGTGATGGACAGAAACGTCAAGTTCATGTGTACAGGTTACTTACTACAGTGAGTTGGAAAAAAAAATTTTTAAGTAATTTTTCAGAGAATATTTTGGGTGGAATAAGTTAAAATGCGTTATTTCTATCAGTAGTGTGGGGGGGGGGGGTTGTTGTTGTTGTTACTGGTGTTGGTTGAATGAAAAAAGGAGTGATATTAAACTTTTGTTTTTGAACAATTACTTTTTTAATGTATTTTAATGTAATAATAAAGATTCATTTATTAACTAAGTGATGTTACTTACTAGGGGGAACATAATTCTGTCCAAAATAATACATCATATTTATCAACTACAAGTATTCCCCTTGTTTCTTGAGACATCCCAAATTAAAAAAAAAAAATTACGTCATGTGAGACTTGTGATTCCTTTTGTTGTTGTTTTTTTTGATGATGAAAGGCAATCAAACCCTTCTTCAACTTTAGTCCTTCATAAATGTGTGGCCCCCCAGTGGCACTGTGATATGTCTGCGGACTTACAACGTTTGAAAGCGGGATTGGTAGCCCATTGTGTAGCTTTGTGCTCAATTACAAACAAACAAAACATAAGTGTGAGAGACATGTGCAAATTTACATTATTTTAACTTTAATTATTAGATCTCTCTATGAAAAAACAACATGGTAAAGTACTGTATGATCATAACCCCTCCACTAGATGGCAGCACTTACCCAGCCAGGAGGTGGCTCTGATTTACATCAGCTTTCTGTGTTACTATAAACTGCTGCACTCTCCAGATCTAAAAGAAGAATTTTATTAAACTTAACATGAAGTATGAGTTGCAATATATTGAATTCAAAATCTGTTTAAAACTAATAAATTGTCGTCAGAAAGATGAAATTATAATGAATACATTTTCACTAAATTGTAGTTGTTGTTGTTATGAATTTGGTTGAATAACAATGGGTTCATTATTTATTATTAATTTTACTTCTAGGGTACTATTGAGGAGAAGATTTATCAACGTCAGGTCACCAAACAAGGTCTGAGTGGTAAAGTAGTTGATTCCAAAGATGCTTGCAAAGTACAGTTCTCTAAGGAAGACCTCAAGGTTTTGTTTTTGTACTTACACGTGATGTATGAATACACACTTATTAATGTGTATTGGAACTTACTATTGCACTCATTAGGAGCTGAGATTTTGAAGTGGAAACAGTACATCTCATGTAAAGTTTTAACATAAACTCATATTTTGTCCTCTGTAACTAAGTCATTTCTCCATTCTTTCTTGATTGTCACTGAACATATTTACCTCTGCCACCAAAAGTAACGGACATTGTGTTTTCACCTCTGGAGCTTTTGGAGGGTCAAGATCATGAAAATCAAAAAAATCCCCAAATGTTAGCATGGGGATAAATTTTTCATACTATATTTGCTCTATAACTCAGTTAAAAATGATCAGATTTTGATGAAACTTGGTGAAAATATGTAGAATATTATTCCTCATTGCCCTGCCAAAAATGATTATTGTTTGTTGATAATGACAGACATATGCACTCGTATTTTTTTGAGGGCCGAATATGATCAACGCTGCGTGGCAAAGGTATGCACTCTGCTGAGTGCCTCTCTGGTTTACATTTGTATTTGCACCGTTTGAAATATGAACACGTGAAAGAGAGAAACTCCATATGTTGCCCACTCGTACATTTAGTTTTCTGTACATGTTTTTATTTTTTGATCTGTTCTCTTCATTGAACTTCAAACACTGTAAATTTTTTGTAAGTTCTGACTGAAAAAATGTGAAGTTATTATCTCTTGTTTTAAAACATGAATGTGTTAAATGTCTTTCTGCTTAGGATCTCTTCAGTCTTCAGAAATCTTCCACCTCCACCACCCATGATCTACTTGGATGTACTTGCTGTGATACTGAAAGTCCATCCGAGACCGTCTTAAAAGATGATACTTCACATCAGGAAAGATTATGTCAGCTAGGCGTGAGTAAGCAAGTGTCTTTGGTCAAGGTAAGTTAAAAATATACAGAACGTTTGTAAGTTATCAAATTCAGAGTGTATGTAAGTTATCAGATTCAGAGTATCCATAAGTCATAAGATTCAGAGTATCCATAAGTCATAAGATTCAGAGTGTATGTAAGTTATCAGATTCAGAGTATCCATAAGTTAATGTATTCAGAGTATCCATAAGTCATCAGATTCAGAGTGTATGTAAGTTATCAGATTCAGAGTATCCATAAGTTAATGTATTCAGAGTATCCATAAGTCATCAGATTCAGAGTTATTCATAAGTCAACAGATTGAGAGTATCCATAAGGCAACAGGTTCAGAGTGTCCATAAGACATCATATTCAGAGTATCCATAAGGCAAGAGGTTCAGCGTATGTTAGTTTTATTTTTGTTCAAAATGTATGAAATTTATTATTTTATTTTTTTATTTTAGCCATTTCTCTAAAATTAGAAAATCGTTTTCCCATGACTTAATTTCATTCATTCTTTTAAAATGAGAAATAAGTGTTAGACTGAAGGGAACGCATGAAAGTATTGAAACTTGTATCCGTATAAGTTTGGTGTGATTTCGTAGAAGTGAATTTAAACTTTATTTTAGATCATTTACATGTGAACTCTCCTACTTTTAGCTTTGTTTTCTTTTTATTTCTTTTCCAATCTTTATTTGAAGGTTGTTTCTTAACGAAGTAGAAAACGTAACTTCAAAAATCACTTTTTTTTATTAATGTATTGTTTTGACTGTGTATAGGACGTTGGTGATTTTTTTTTTTTTTACTCCAAACACATTATTCATCTCTTATAGCATACAAGTATGGCTGATCTTTTAAAGTGGGACCATATTCCAGGACCACTAGATCCTGATACCTTTGAAGTAAGTCATTGGGAGTTTGCAGACATAAACTAATGATTCAGTGGTTACATTTTCTATTTCTAAATCTACCCTGTTTCCAACATCTCTGGGTTACGTGAATGTGCGTGTAATATTTTAGTTATTTTGAAATATTTTTTACAAAACTATAATAGTGTAATATAGTTTATCAGGCATGCTAATTGCTAACTATTTTGTTTGTTTTTCAGGATAAGTCCCTGGCCATGGCAAGTGAAGAAATCACTTTTGTTTTCAGAAATAAGTGTTTTGAAACTCGTCGAGACTCCAAGCTTTCTTTCTCGGATAGGTAAACTTCTAAAAATGTAACAAACAATAAAATTATATTTCCTTGTTTTTTTATTACCTTCTTGGTAAATTATTCTCACCATTTTCAACTTATTTGTAACATAGGGACATTTCCTTGTGTGATCGTTGTGATATAGGGACATTTCCTTGTGTGAGTTGTGATATAAGGACATTTCCTTGTGTGATGGTTGTAATATACAGTCATTCCCTTGTGTGATAGTTGTAACATAAGGACATTTCCTTGTGTGATAGTTGTAACATAGGGACATTTCCTTGTGTGATAGTTG
Organism: Limulus polyphemus; assembly: GCF_000517525.1. Taxonomy (NCBI): domain Eukaryota; kingdom Metazoa; phylum Arthropoda; class Merostomata; order Xiphosura; family Limulidae; genus Limulus; species Limulus polyphemus. The sequence continues at coordinate 34,028 of NW_013666807.1, forward strand.
TAACATAGGGACATTTCCTTGTGTGATCGTTGTGATATAGGGACATTTCCTTGTGTGATCGTTGTGATATAGGGACATTTCCTTGTGTGATCGTTGTGATATAGGGTCATTCCCTTGTGTGATAGTTGTAACATAAGGACATTTCCTTGTGTGATAGTTGTAACATAGGAAAAAATCATTTATTTTGTTAGAATATTAAGTTAGTAGTTTGAGCTTGAGAACTATAAATATTTCCTTCGTGGTAAGGGAGAGATTAACCAGTTTTCAATTACTTATTGAAAAGAGTATTTAAACTTACTAGACCAAAGTGCGAACTACTTAATATACATGAGAACAGATAATGAAAGTTCGCTAGTTCAACTCCTATCAACGTTGTTTCAGTACTCTTGTTAATGTTTATCATTTCAAGATAAATATGTTATTCTTTGGGTAACAGATAATAAATGGTAAGTTGACATGCCTAAATAAAACCTTTTTTTAGTTTGCGTCTTGTGAACAGACGGCCTTTAGATGGTTTTTTTTCTGAATCAAATGACTTGTAAGTCCAAAGACGTTTTAAAAGTATTTTATTGGTCCAACGTTTTTGTTTTAAGTCTTAATGATGAGCTTTACTTACAATGAAACCCTTGAAGATAACTCCTTACGAAGGTGTAAAAGTTAACTTTTTAACCTAAAGATACAGGTCATTTGATTTAAACATAATAGATATACACTACTCCCCAATCATCATTATGTAGTATAAAAGTTAACTTTTTAACCTAAAGATACAGGTCATTTGATTTAAACATAATAAATATACACTACTCCCCAATCATCATTATGTAGTATAAAAAATTGTGAATGTTTTTTTTTCCAGTGAACCTATTAATCATTTACTGGTTTATAAGTTTTTCTAACAACTACATAAAGCTAGCATTACGACGTATGATGTTTTTTGTAGCTAACGAAAATAACTATTTTTTGTGAATCTCTCAAAACTGTACACTATCTAGGTGATGACTTTCATATGAAACTTTGTTAATATTATGTTATTGGTTATCCCACAGATAATGATGGCAGATATTCTGTACTACAAGACTGTTGGAAGTTTGCTAGGGCAATGAATTGGTTCTTTCCGTTCACGTACAGTAAACCAGAAAGAAAAACTTTCATCGGAACCCCTTAAAAAAAGTTGGGAAAAATAGAGAAATCATAATGAGATATTCAAGTATTTTTCAACTTTATAGAAAATGGGAGGTTCTTCAGATATCCTGTGCACAAAGTTAAAAGCTTGATGTAGCTACTGATGGTGAATTTCAGTTGAAAGGAATAAAACTGAATACTTACAGCACCAGACATTCAAGAAGTGGTTGCTACATGTGCCATATAAATCATTGTCTTAGAATCCTAAACCTGTTTGTTCAAATGAATACTGGTAGCATAAGCTTTTAATTTATTTTATGTGAACGAATTAATACTGACTCTCTCATTCATGCATTGTTTACATTTATATAACATAATAAAAGCATAATCTATTTTTCTGATATTTTTATAAATAAGAATACAGGTTTCGATTGTGTACATCACTGTGATATGTGTCCTTGTATACTGTATTTGTTGCCTTCAATAAATTTATCTAAAAGAAACTTTCACTAAATAAAGATTTTTCTTCACATATTCTTAGATGTAAAATAATTGAAAAAATTTTGTGGTGAAACAAAATCACGAGTTTTAAATGTCCCCCCCCCCCTTTGTGTACTACAGGGAATCGAACCCAGGATTTTTAGCGTTGTAAATCCGTAAACTTATTGCTGTTCCACCCAGAGAGCCCAATGTGGATTTGCACTGAAACAAACAAACAAGTATTTAAATATTAATACTAAATATTTTAATTTTTTAGTATATTAGAAACGAATCTCGTTGTGTAATTTAAAAGACTTTGGTGGGCACAGCACAGATATCCCCTTGTGAAGCTTTTTGCTTAACAACAAACAAACAACTTTGAAAGAATAATTATACTACGCTAGAAAAATAGATCTCATAACTTACATATCGATAAAAAAAATATATCTCGCAACCTATATAGGAATATATATCTTTAAAATGTAACACTTACACCAAAAGTTTTCGAAAATATAAAATATATATTTAAAAGTAATACATCTGTAATAAGCATACACTAAAAACAAATAAAGGAGGAAAACCCCTACCTTCTACCCAAGTAAAAAAAAAAAACCTTCTGACGCAGGGATTTGTTTGTCAATATAACAAGTAAAAGTCGACTTTTTATAACAAATATACATTAAAAAGTATTAGATTTGTGATAAAAAGTAAAAATAAACCATAAGAATATAAATTTCAGGCGTTTACAGTTTATTTAATTATGAATATTATACATCAAAGTGTGTAAATTAAGTATGGAAAGAATGACGTAGAGGCCTAATATTTTCTTTGATATGCTACTCATTGTTGTAGACTAGTTTCGCTGAAATCACGCCTTGTCGGTACTGTGCCTGGGAGAACAAAGTAAAGTAAATACGTCAGGCCTCGTACGGTTGTGAAGTGTGAATGATTAATAACACAAAATACTTTAGGTGTTTCAACATCGCGTGACGTTACGTTAACAATTCATTATAAGTCAGCTTGTAGCTTAACAAAAAAGAAAGTAAGCTACCAATAGAATATTTTTTTTTTACTTAAGATCACAGTTTCAGACCCCAGTGGTCATTGTGAGCTTATAACACTACAATTCGGGTTTAAATGCCCGTAGTTGGCACACCACAGATATCCCATTGTGTAACTTTGCGCTCAACTACAAACAAAAACATCATTAATTATATGTATATGTTATTACAAGAAGAGTAGTTTCCACAAATAAACAGTAATGAACTGGTTGTTTGTATTTTGGTTTTTATAAATACGTGAAACCAGAAATAACATTAACACACTATAGTTCATGATCAATCTCGCGATTCCTGTTTTTATCCTCTAAAGCTATTCTATAATTTCGCTAAACTTTCCTAATAAAATGAGTCTGACTCCCCTTGATACGCCCCCAGTGGTATGACTGCGGACTTATACCACTAGAAACGGGGTTTCTATACCGGTGGTGGGCAGAACCCTTTTTTGTAGTTTTGTGCTTAATAACAAAGAACAATCCCTCGATACCCCTGTTTGTTTGAAGTTAAGCACAAAGCTACACAATGGGCTATCTGTGCTCTGCCCACCACGGGTATCGAAAGCCGGTTTCTAGCGTTGTAAGTCCGCAGACATACCGTTCTGCCACTGGGGGACTCGATACCCTTGAAAAGCATTTCTCATGCACTAGTCAGCTACCGTCGTTAGTTTGAAATAAGTATTATAAAAAACTTATATGTATCTCAGTCCGTATTATTAATTTTCTAGTTTCCTTGCTTAAAAAAAAAGAGGACTATTTTATATATAGTGAGAATAATTATCGAACACAAATAATTAAAAGTACTTTACATGAAGTACAGGGATACTTATATTTCTTGTTTACTTCCACTAATGACTCAGACAAAAATACACGTTGACATTTTAACTTTTTATACTATATATGTACA
>NW_013666807.1:38613-39169 GCF_000517525.1 Limulus polyphemus
TTTTTCTCTTTTTTTTTTAGTGAACCATCAAGATTAGTTTTATTTATTTTTATTTTTTTTAGTTCATATGTGATGGTTGTAATATAGGGACATTTCCTTGTGTGATAGTTGTAACATAAGGACATTTCCTTGTGTGATGGTTGTAATATACGGTCATTCCCTTGTGTGACAGTTGTAACATAAGGACATTTCCTTGTGTGATAGTTGTAACATAGGGACATTTCCTTGTGTGATAGTTGTAACATAGGGACATTCCCTTGTGTGATAGTTGTAACATAAGGACATTTCCTTGTGTGATAGTTGTAACATAGGGACATTTCCTTGTGTGATAGTTGTAACATAGGGACATTTCCTTGTGTGATCGTTGTAATTTAGAGACATTTCCTTGTGTGATGGTTGTGATATAGGGTCATTCCCTTGTGTGATAGTTGTAACATAAGGTCATTCCCTTGTGTGATCGTTGTAACATAGGGACATTTCCTTGTGTGATCGTTGTGATATAGGGACATTTCCTTGTGTGATCGTTGTAACATAGGGACATTCCCTTGTGTGATCA
>NW_013666807.1:40169-42997 GCF_000517525.1 Limulus polyphemus
GTTTTTTGAATTCATTGTATTTATATATATATATATTGAATATAAGTGCTTAATATTATATTGCATTTCCTATTATACAAATACAAACGCTAGGTGGAGCTTCAAGTTTATAGTTTAATAAGGCTGTATGTTCAAGCGGGAAAAGAAAGGGAATAAATCCGAGAAATAAAATCTACGCAATCTTTAAGAACAATGTCTGAACAGGAGGTAATGTTTCCATGAAATGTTTATTTCAAATTCTAAAAATTGTACTAAGTGATTTTTTTTCAAAAAGAATTATTGCATATTGATTTTTGTTACTGTGGTTTTATCATCAACTGTTGCATACATTTAACTTGTGTATTGTTAAAAATGTTGCATTTTTGTCATTTTGATTTAACGATTTTTTGGTAACATCGCAGTATAATTTTTACAATTCATTAATTTTTTCGAGTTCTCTTTTTTTGTTTTCCATCAAGGCTTTTGTACAATTGATACTACAGTTTTTACAAACGTAAAAGAACTGCGTTCTGCCAGTTAAAACAAATGAAAATATTGGGTATTGCTTAGTTTTAAAGTTGCAAGTTGCAGACAGTGACAGTCCTTGGTATGGGTCAAGAAATGAGTCGCATGCAAGGGTCTTACTCTTAGTCTTAGACAGTAGAGTTGTACATAGATCAGTAGTACCACAAAATGATGGTATTCTTCAACCAAAATTTAAACTTAGTTCTGTTGTCCTGCAACTTCATGCAGTTTCATGTCTGACTGTATTATAAAGTAAATTTTAATGAAACATTGAAATTACTGTTAACATAGATATTATTCTTTAATTTTTGCTGCATAAATTAAGGAATAACAAATGTTACAAAAACGTATGAACACTATTTGAAGTTATTTTTCCATGTGAAAACTTAAAATAATTTTATAAACAGAAAACGAATAGGAATACAGTTTAAATTTGTTTTCCATATGAATAAATATATTTAAGAAATCCACAGTTATCCATTTATAATTTCACACAGCATTTAATCTAGAAATGATTATTTTGATCATTGGCTTATTTTACTGTGTTTTGAGGTATTTTATAATTTTGGCAAATCGGTGCCAACTTTCAGTTGTATATAATTTATCGTTTGAAGATTAACAGTTTATGGACAGAAACATTTGTAAAAAAAAAGAGAGAGAGAGATCATATCGTAGATGTTTTTCCCCACTTTTTACATAGTTTTCATTTGTAATTTAACAAATATCTCTTCTCTAACAGGTATACCAAAATTTTTTGGTCAGTTTTCAAATGAATATTTGTATAAAAATTAATGTCACTAAACAATAAGAAAAAAGATGTTTCGTTTTGCACCTGAAGATCAGTGGAAATCTTGCCAAATGAACATTGCATATAATCTGGTTCATTGGAACTAATGTTCTTTTCATTAAAAGTTCAAAAACTTTTATTAACTTTTTTTCAAATTTTATAGCTACTAGCTGACAAACCCTTTCATGCACATGGAAAACATGCATGAGGCCCAGATTCATGATAAAAGGGGTCCGACTAAAAGTCTGACTCGCTCTGCATCACTCCCCAGTGGGTCACTAAGGCTACATGCTAGGTTTGGTGACAATCCAGCAGTTTGCCTGTTACAAGTGGACACAAACATGCAGACTTTTGTCAAATGATGGTTTAAAATTATAGATTAGTTTCATTGCAGAATTGTGAAAATCGGATTTTTATTATTTATTTTAATTCTCAATTTTTCAAACCTCTTTATTTTTTATACTCCATCAGTAAGTCTGTAGAACTCGAATCTTAGTGAGACTACAATCTCAGAATTGTTTTAATCTAAATGATTTTTTTATGGTCAGAAACTTAAAGACTGAATTTTGTTTTTTTTTAATGGTTGAATCTAAAAAAAAGGTTATTCCGATGTATAGTTAACAGTACAATTTGCAAGATTTAAAATAATAAAAGATAGCATGATGGCTTTTTTTAATTTTTATATCTGTCTGCTTTTATAAGTTTACAAGGGAGACTAGTCTGTTTCAGGAAGACTTGTTAAAATCAAAGAATGGAGGTGGCTTAAATGAAACAAAGATAAATCTTAAAAGTGAGAGACAGCAAAGTTTGGACTGAATTTCTTTAAACCATTTAATTAATATGTAGGGTAAGAAATAAAACCATAATTTTAGATAAAAAGGACACATGTTTATAAAATCAATGATGTTAATACACTGATAAAATATGATCAATATACTTCATATCGTGATGTCAGAAAAACATGTCGGTTAAAGAAGTCTTAATATAAGATGTTAAAAACCCTATAACCCAAGTGCTTTTGAAAGCTCTCAGGTTATTGGGTTTTAACATTTAATATACTTCGTATATTGATTCAGTAATATTATTCCAAGCTAAGGATATTATAATTATGAAGTAAAAAGAAACATTCTGGCTTAAAAATTTCAATTACACATCTGGCAAATTTGTCTGTTTATTCTGTGATCCTTCATAGTTTCAGTGAAAACAAAGTATATTGATAAGATGTTGATTTGATAAGCAGTTAAATAAAAAATAGTTTTTAATACAGAATCATGAAGTGCCAACATTATATTTTATTTCTTTAAAGAAGGTTTTGTCAATCCATTTAGGTTAATGGTGGGGAGTGTCACAGAGTGAAACTGTGTTTTTAGACAAGCTGTAATTAATGTTTTTGTTTGTTCCAGCACTTAACTGCCTTTCTCTTCTGTAATATGCTGGAATGTTTGTTGTCTTAATATAATATTAACAAATGCTTATTTTAATAATGGCTGGAGACGGCTTAAATGGGTAATGAAGAATCACCTGATGATGACAAAAC
>NW_013666807.1:43851-56725 GCF_000517525.1 Limulus polyphemus
GATTTTATTCTTACGTCTGTGTTTATTCACCTATAAATATGGCCAAGATGGTTAGTTTCAAATATGTTTGATGTGAAGATTTTATTCTTACGTCTGTGTTTATTCACCTATAAGTATGGCCAAGATGGTTAGTTTCAAATATGTTTGATGTGAAGATTTTATTCTTACATGTGTGTTTATCCACCAATAAGTATGGCCAAGATGGTTAGTTTCAAATATGTTTGATTTGAAGATTTTATTTTTACGCCTGTGTTTATCACCTGTAAATATGGCCAAGATGGTTAGTTTCAAATATGTTTGATGTGAAGATTTTATTTTTACATCTGTGTTTATCACCTGAAAATATGGCCAAGATGGTTAGTTTCAAATATGTTTGTGAAGATTTTATTCTTACATGTGTGTTTATCCACCTATAAGTATGGCCAAGATGGTTAGTTTCAAATATGTTTGATGTGAAGATTTAAATCAATATATGTTTTTAATTGTTTTTCACATTTTTATTGCCAGACTGTTACAACCACAGATGCATTGCCAACAAACGATGGACCTGTAGACAAGGTATTCTAAAGTAGTAATTGATTCAAATTATAGTTAAAAAAAATAAAAAGATTAAGTGAATTGGACTCGTTCAATTTTAACAGCTGTACCTTTTTATTTATATATATACATATACTGTGTTTTACTGGCATTAAAACAACATTCAATTATTCAAGTTAAAAAAGTCAAGCTAAGTATCTTCAAATTTCTATAAAAGGCAGGGTTTCAGTTAAGTTATGCGTTTGTATTTAGGTAACTTAATATTGTTCTGATGGTTAATTCAATATTGCAATGAAAAGATATTGCCGATGTTCACATTATTCAAGAAGTTTAATTCCATATATTCTTGATACACTGTTTATTTTCTTTTTAATAGGCTACCATAACTGTTGCTACTTCACCAGCAAGGAAGAATAGTGAAGAGAAGGTGACTTATTAATAACTGTTTGGCTTTATTCAAGTTTACTGTATAAAAAAATTAATGTGTAAGAAATGAAGCTGTGTACGCGCAGACTGAAGTGCTAAAATCATAAATAATATTCAATGTTAAACTGGTACACAATTAAAAACATTTTATTTAGGCCTATCTATGGCATTCAAAAAGTTGGCGACTCTATATGTTTTGACGTTACAACGTCATCCTCAACGTTGAAACATGTAGAGTCGTCATCATTTTGAAGGCCATAGATAGGCCTAAATAAAATGTTTTTAACTGTATACCAGTTTAACGTTGAATATTATTTATGATTTTAACTTTATACACAGATGCCAAAATACTATAATTAAGACTGAAGAGCTTTAAATTTAAGTTCATTTCCGACAGTGTCCTCATCTAGTTCAAGTAAAATTTTGGTCTTGAAAGGTAATTTTTGATGACCGGCGTTAGCAAAAAAATAAATAAATAAAATGCTAATATTCTTCCAAACTCATTCGTTGTTCTTTAATATTTTCAGGTGAGGGATAAAGCTTACTTTAGAGAGCTTTTTGAGGTGTTTAGTTAATAGCATTACTTTTATATTGTTAGTATGTCTTGTCATTTAATTTCTCGCTTGTTGCTTATATGTTTACTAGGTTGCTAGTAAAAAATGTTCATGTTAAAATTTGTCTTTGGTTAATTAAACAAGAAATTACAAACGTAGGTATGCGAGTTACGTCACTCTTAATTAGCTGCATTTTTAAGAAGTAAAACTTAATCAACCACAAGTAATTGATCATGATACTAACAAATTTTTAAACGTAGAACCAAAAGGACAGATTAACACATTATCATAGAATAATTATTGGTAAAAATCAGTTAGATTAACAACTTCTAATATACGTCTTTATTATATCAACACTCACTACACTTACAAGGTTTCACGCCACACACTCCCTTGCACCCCCCGTTACTAAAATTGTTATGGGCAGACAGTAATCAAACCGTTCTATCTGGATAAATTAATTTTGGCTTTTATGACTCCTCCTTTTTTTCAAGCAATCAGGTGTGATGTGACACACACACACTGACTTTTATATAGGCTAGATTTTAGATTTAATCATCTTAATAAGCCTGTAAAAGTAGTAGTGGAGATAGAATTATTCGCAAAAAAAAAAAAAGTGGATGTGTTTGTAAAACAAGTTGTTAGTGGTGTAATGTTATTAAACTATTTTTCATCTACTATAAATATAACTTAAAAGTTGTGTATAAAAAATAATTTCATAGTCTATAATAAAGTTAGATTTAATCAGGAAATTAATGTTTTGAAAAGTAACTACTGACTTCAGAAACTTAGTAATTGTGTTTGTGTATAGGATGAAGATATTCCAGCTAGTCCAGATATTCATTTTGAACCTGTAGTAAAGCTTCCACTTGTGGCTGTGAAGACTTTAGAAGAGGAAGAGGAAGAAATCATTAAAATGTAAGTTATTGCAAATAAGGATGCTGTTAGTAATTCAACAAATAGTATTTAAAGGAATCAACGTACCATGAATATATTACGTTGACTGTATGCTTAGAATTCTCGAAACCGTGCATACAAACTACAGACGTAGTAGGGGAGGGAGTTTTAGTTTTGTATAATCGGTGTTATTAGTTATCAGGTGTTTTTTATTTAAAAAAAACATTCCTAATTCCAGCTAAGTTTTGACTGAAGTTGAATTGCTGTAAAGAATCATCCAACTGAAGTCGAAAGATGTGTGGCTTTTTTTGGAATAGTGTAATGTCAACAAACAAAGAAAAAATGGCAAAAGAACCTTTCTCAACTAGGAGAAACCTTTGTGATACACTGTTTTTTGTGATCGAATATTAATTTCTTTAACCCTATGCACTTAAGTTCAGTCAGTTTGATTGAAACTACTCCTACTGTGAGTTTCCCCGTTATCTAACCTAATAAGTTTCTTATTTTTATGTTGTAATTACTTTTGTGAAAAATATACATACAAAGAATTGAGCACCTGTTTTATCCTTGAGACCATTTACACTCGGGTGTCATACTGCAGTAACCCTACTTTTTTCTCATAATGTTGGTTGTCCAAAAAATAATGTGTAACCTTCAAATATACATTTTAAACACACAAAATATGTTGAACACTTGAACAGGATGTTCCCAAACTACTGTTATTTATCTGAGTTTCTAACTAAACTATAAATGTGTTAACTTCCGTTACTGATTGAAACAAGACTTAACACATGTTTCAGAATATGCTCTCTGTTGGTTATAAATATATATATTACACAAGTAGGCTTGAGGAAATAAGTGGGCTTAAATGAAAGAATGGATAGGAGAGGCTTCTTTGATGGGTTTTATAGATATATTGGTATCTCGGCAAATCACGGTGCAAAGTTCATTGAAAGAACGGATAGGAGAGACTTTTTGATGGGTTTTATAAATATATTGGTATCTTGGCAAATCACGGTGCAAAGGTTCATTTAAAGAACGGATAGGAGAAGCTTCTTTGATGGGTTTTATAAATATGTTGGTATCTCGGCAAATCACGGTGCAAAGTTCATTGATAGAACGGATAGGATAGGCTTCTTTGATGGGTTTTATAAATATATTGGTATCTCTGCAAATCATGGTGCAACGTTCATATTTGATATTCTTCCTTGTCAGTGTATGTTCCTTGTGGTTCCAATTATTTATATTTTTTTGACATAATTTTTTTTTTATGCTTTTGCATATAGTCGTGCAAAACTGTTCAGGTATGACTCAAAAGAACAACCAGCTGAGTGGAAAGAGAGGGGAACTGGAGATGTGAAAATACTTAAATCGAAATTCAATGGCTCGTGCCGTATCCTGATGAGGAGAGACAAAACCATGAAAATTTGTGCTAATCACTACAGTAAGAAGTGTTATAACATTTTTTTTTATATATATTTGTATAATATTACTATTATACCAGACCATTTCTGGGTACGTGTGATGGTTCTTTTCTGAGAATTTAATGCTGCACACCACTAATTGTGGTGCCCCTTAGAAAAGTGAGAATAAAATCACCCACAATTACATGCAAAGCTTGCAGTGGTATTGTAACATACTGTAATTATTTGTTAAAAGTCTATAGAAAAATTGAAGTTTTTGTAAGACGTTGCCAGGTAACTTGTGATATACTAGTGTGGTTTTGGGAAATACTGTTTGATTCATGTGTTATGACTTTTCAAGTGTTTGTGGAAGAACGTTATCCAGGCTAGTTAGTGTACTCTTAAATAATTGTTTACAGCTTAGCAAAATCAAAATTTGGTGTAGACAGTTAGAATGTTTTAAAGTAAACTATATATATATATATATATTTGTACCAGTAATTGTAATTTTATGTATGTATGCAAGTGTGACCAAAGTTTTGGTGTAATTTTTGTAAAACTGAGGTTTGTACAAGTGTTCCTTTTTACTCAGAAGTTAGTGAATTAAGGCTAATATTTAATCAGTGCCTAAGAGTTGTGTAATAAATCTTTCCATTTCAGTCCAACCATACATGGCATTGAAACCCAACTGTGGAAGTGACAGAGCGTGGGTGTGGAGCACACCAGCTGATTTTGCAGACGAAGAAGCTAAACCGGAACTTTTAGCTATACGGTTTGCCAATGCAGAAAGTAAGCTTTCCTCACTTCTCTCTTTGTATATGTGCTTTTATGTCCTTGTATGAAAACTTGTGAGATCTCAACGACATTAAAAAATAACTTGGTCTTATGATATGCAAACTTTTGATCTATGAGTAAAATGAGAATCTTGAGTATTAAAATTATAGATATCATATTAGATAGCTTTAATCTTTAGTTTACTGTTGAGTTTTCTCCTAATTGTTGCCGTATCAGAAGTTTTAGTTACAGAGGGTTGAGTATGTTATGTTTAAATTATAATGACAGCTGATAAAGTTCTGGTGGAATGGAATATATCAGAGCCACGTTTTACGTTTCACGGGTAGTATGATGCTTTTTGGAAGCGTGTGTAAGAGCCACTTATAGCACAAAATATTCATACACGCAGATCACAAAACTGTGTTCGATTTGGGGATTTAGAATTTCCAAGATAGGTGTATTTTGCCGTTGACAAATTTGTGTCTATAAGAACCGTTTGATTATTTAGGGAATGCATGGCAGTTCGAAGATCGAAAAAATTACTCGCTTTTGGCGAGTTTATGTTTCATATCTGTTCTTATATTCATTTAATTATCAAAATAACTATAATTATATTAAGTAATTTATCGGTAACTTTGTTTTAATTTATTACAAAACAAAAAATATATCACTAAGCACATGATGTTGTAAAGGTCGTACAACTTGGGCAGGGGTTGTTGACAGGTGATATCTATAAGAGAAGGTAGAATATCACCAATGAAAATTAAGGAAAACCCGTATGTAGCAAGCTGTGGATGATGTATAATAACAGTAAATTTGTTGGTAAGTTTTGAAAAAAATTTGGAAATATAGAATGATACACTGACAGTACATTGTAAGGGTTTCTGAGACATTGGCACTATTTGTTGCCAATCAATTTTTGTAGAAACCGTGAACTTGCACCATTGAATAAATGAATACATCATAATCTTTAAATATATGCATCGGATATCTGAACTTGTCAAGCAGCAAGAAATTAGAGACAGGAAAAAATAAAGACCAAAGGCAGATATCATTAAGTGCATCTTGATGGGGTTAAAATTTGTAATTTTGTTATTGTTTTGAAGTTATTGGATTTCAGACTACAATATACTGTTGAGATCAAGATAGTCATTTTTGTTAAGGTTTCATTGGTTCTACTAGTATGGGCAATGTATTAGTGTTTGTCCAGAATATATATAATGTGAGTTCTTTTAGTAAAAGATTTTTTATAATTTAGTGTAAGAAGCAATATTATGTAAGAACAAAATGAAATATGAAACAAATATGTCTTTGTACAGTAACTTTTGTGTCGTGTTGGCATAGGATTATAATACAATTATGGATATTGTTCTTTGTAAAGTAACGTTCATGTTGTGATGGAGTAGGATTATAATACAACTATGGATATTGTTCTTTGTAAAGTAACGTTCATGTTGTGATGGAGTAGGATTATAATACAACTATGGATATTGTTCTTTGTAAAGTAACGTTCATGTCGTGATGGAATAAGATTATAATACAACTATGGATATTGTTCTTTGTAAAGTAACGTTCGTATTGTGATGGAGTAGGATTATAATACAACTATAGATATTGTTCCTCGTCATGGATAGAATACTAAAAACTGATTCTGTTAATTACTTTCAACAATGTATTTAATTAAAAGCAATTTAAACTGTACGAAAAAAAAAGTTGGGTTACGATAATTTTTTTGTATTATAGATGCTCAGAAATTTAAAACTGCATTTGAAGAAGCTAGAAAATGGACCATAGATCATTTGGTTTCAGATGAAGATGAAGAGAGTGACGAAAAAGGTAGTGCAATGTTTAGCTTGAGGGTAACTTATTCAGTTGGTAACATGTTGTGTACAGTAAGAAAGTAATTCTGAGTAAAAATAGTAGTAAGCACTGTAACTACTACAGGACTTTTTTTTTAGATGTTTTAATGGAAAAGTGTAATGTTGTACATCAGCATGTAAACCCTTAATATTTACGCTAATCAAGTTTCGATTCAAATATTATTGTTTTAGTGTAGAGAGATTGTGAAATAAGCTCTGTTTTCAGAATTCTTTAAATAATTACAAAATTTTTTAAGTGACAGAAAAAATGTAGAGAATGTAAAATACAGGTATTCAAGTCGTACGTTTAATAGTACGTCAGTTTTAAAACAATTTGAATGTAAATAGTGACATTTGTTCATATCGTTATTAATAAGCATTAAGAAAATCCCTAACACATAAGTTTGAATGAACTGATAGTTGAATTGTGCGTTTGGCAGCTGTTAAAACATTTGTACTTTAAGATAACTTATTTTACTTTTTTATGACAACTCTTGAGAATGTGTTTTATTTGAATAATAAATCTAAATCGTTTTATAAATTTCAAAAAAATTATAAATGTAAATGTGGTATATTTATTATTATTATCTTAGATGAAGAGCAATCGGCTGAAAATGGAGAAGCGGATGAGGTGACTGAAAAATTTGATGAGTTGAAAGTTGAAGAGAATACAGTGAGACCCGGACAACAAACCAGTACAACAGAGAGGTCTAATTGTACATCAGAAGGTCCTGCAGAAGAACAGAAGAGATGAAACTAATCATTTCACTATTCTGTTCATACACACCAACTTCAAGTACGACAGGACACACTTAATGAAAAGGTTTCTGCCATTTTTTGGCATTCAGGGACCAGCTTTTTATATTTCCCTTCATACTGCTCCAAAGCCAGGACAACTCATTTTAACATGTGTGTGTTATCTATCATACATCATTTTGTCCCTCAGCTTGCTTTGAGTGTAATGTATAAGAACTTCTGTAAATTTGTTTCTTTCCTTTCCAAAGGATATTTAGTGTTACTTGTATTTAGAATCGGAAATTTCCATTTGAATAATAATAAATTCCACTCTCAATTTGTCGGGAAAACAGTCATTCCTGTAAAAAAAAAATTCTATTGTGGTGAATAAACACAAATGTAGTAACTGATCAAATTCTAGTTACATGTAGTTTATTAGATGCTGTTATGCACATATGATGCTTATCGTGTATCCAGATGTGTGTGTTTTTTGTTGTTGTAAACTGTGCTCATGAAACGGAGATTTTCATTTGGGGAATTTAATATTAATAAAAGGTTGGAGAAAGCTGTTAACTTAGTATAATGTAGAGTGGCTAATGATTTTTCTAATACTAGTATTATTCCGTTAGCTCGGGTGTGACTAAGTGTTTAGAGTGCTAAACTTTGAACCTGAGGGTCCATGTTCAATGTTGCTTGACAAATGTGATGGTTAAATTCTCAAACCATTTGAAACTCTGCTGAAAATGCTTGCCCCTTTTAGTCGTGGGGGCATTATAACGCGACAGTTAGTCCTTCCATTCATTGGTGAAGAGTAGAACCAGTTGGTGGTGGTGACTAGCTGCTTTTACTCTAGTCTGTCAGTTCAAAAATTAGAATGGCTAATGTAGAGATAGCACATCTGTAGCTTTGCACAAATACTCGAAACAAGTATGTCTTGATTTACCTAGGGACAAACCTTAAAAAACAGTAACAACACATCAGCATAATGATGCACACACCATTTAACTCCATCCCTGTTGAAACTAGTCTGTGTGTGTTTGTTAATTCTTTAATCATTTGAAGAGTATCATGCTGTCCAAATTGGTCAACTGAAGGAAAGAAGGTGGAAAGGACAGATGCTACTTAAACTTAATTCGTCATTACCACTAGTAGACCCTTGTGGGGGTTTATTAGAGGTGTATGTAGTAAGTACCCTATGTTCCTAATTGGAGAATGATAAAACCTGGACTGTGCTGCAATGGGGTTTCACAATTGGAGAGAGAGGAGTCATTTCTAAACTACATGAGCGTGTAAATAAATCTTTTCTTTTTATTGTGATTCACTTCACTAGTTTTTAAAAAGTGATACAATTGTACAATGCGGACTTTTTTGTTTCTTTAACAATTCCATCAGATCTTCAATTACTAAAAGCATATAAATGCCCTGTTCCTCAATACACGTTACGTTTTAACAAAAATAAATATTCTACGCAGCGTTTCAAATCTGAGACATCTTGTAAAATCTATAAGAACGAGCAGAAGATTTTGGAGAAAGCTCGCTATCTTTAAAATTTCGGAATTGTATACTATAAGCTTTTACTGCAAAGCTACGCAATAGGTTATCGGCTTTCTATACATCACAAGGAATTGAACCCTGTAAGTACGGAAAGTTACTGGGGACATATAGGTAAAATCGGTAAATAATCTAACTTATTAAAAATGATGTAAAATTAGCTTGTCTTTAGTTACATGATCTTACTGGTTAACAACAAATGACAATCTAGCCAGTTCTACTTTCTATTCATCCTTAGCAGGAATTTCGGTTTGAATTCTTTCAAGTCTCTCAAAACTTTTAAAACCTGAAAGATAATTGGGGATGCTCAGAAATATTTTTCTCTTCGCCTCACAAGTGAAAGATTCCATATTTGGCAAATGGGCTGAATGTTAAATAGTTCACGAGTCAAATGGTCTGAGTTAGTTATTTAGTTGATTGGGATAGGTTAAGTTTAACCAAATAGGTAAGTTAATGTTGCTGCCTTAAGTGCATGGAGAAGGAAAAGAAGGCAGTGAAGACTCAGTAATGATGACGTAGATGGAAGCTAGATGTTGAATCGTTGAACTATGACCTGCACACTATCTCTGAAGGAATTAACAACAAAAAAGACTAACAAGCTAATAATAAAAAAAAAGGAAAGCAGTCTTGTGGACTAACAGAGGAAAATGACATGAAAAAACAAAAGGTAAACTAGGATACAATGGAATCAGTCTTATGGACTTATCTATAAACAGCCAAAAATCATTATGGAATTAAAGTATCGCCCTTTTCACGGGTGGTGGTGGTGAAAATCCAATCCATGAGAAATTGCTGTGTGGGAAACAGGAGTGCCCCGAGAAAATAAATTTTCACGATCTGGATGCCGATTCATTTGTCTGACCCGTGCTGGGGATATCCTGAAATGATGAGGAAAGTCAAGGATTAATGAACACACGTAGGTAAAGAGCAACAATCTGGTGAATTATCTTAAAATATTGAGAGACAATGCCATATTGGAAAAAGCTCGGACATATTCGTTGTCGATAGGTGAAAGTCGTAAGAAAAATGTCGCAGTACTCCTACTTATGTCCATTCCTATAGGGAGAAGGCACCTCGAAATGTTTCGTTAAATGGATAATTCTTTTCGGATCGAACTGGGTTACCTCTTCATGTTGAGAGTTGATGGAGATATCAGCCTCAGTTTCTTTGTGTCTTCGTTCGCTGGTCAGATGCCATCAGATTTTCTGTCGATGTGTGCGAGTCCTGAGTTGATAGGTGCTGCGTCAGTTTGTTTTTCTTGAATTTATAAGAGTTTTGTATTTCCTGATTAGTGTTGAATATCGTATTGGCTTGGATGTTCTGTGTCAGACATTGGAACGTGAACTTGCTTTGGTGGATATTGGTAGTTTTTGGGAATTGGTTGGGTCTTTCGGCTCTAAAGTGGAACAAAAATGGATATAACATGTTAGTGAGAATATAGTCAGCGGCCTGTTTTGACCTGGTGACGACTTTCATGAAGTGGGTGTTTTTTTACTGTGGTTCTGGATCGAATTTTATAGATACCATGGATTTTTGGAACGAAAGCTGTATTATTTCTGGTGAGATTGTGTGGTTGAAGACCCTAAGAAAGATAGAAAATAGGTTAGCATTAGTACGTAATGGCTTGCACATAACTGGTGGAATAGTTTCATGGGGGATAAAGTTATTTGAATAATTTGTGAGTGGGGAGTTGAATACCCCTTCCCCCCCACGAAGTAGCATGCTTTAGTGGGATATATGAACACTTGGGGCATAAATTCTAAAAGAAGAGCATTAATTTAGGGAAGAGAAAAACTCAGAGAAATTCAGTCGATGAAGAACAGAGAAACTGGTGGATACGTCGGCGCTGGCATTATTGGCTTGGGAAAGCTCCTATCAAGATCTTGGAACTGAAGAGGTCTTATGTCTCCGTGTTTTATCTAGGAATGAGCTTTTAAGCTTCAAAACCTGTACCTTCTATAATTAATAACTCTTATTATTCTAGGTTTTGAGCTTGGTTGTATTAGAAGTATATAATATACAAATATGGTTAACTGAGTAATAATGGATGTTACTAATTGTAGTAATACTAGTATGTGACACGGTACAAAGGAAAAACTGTCATTCAAAATTCCGTAATCAGTTTCTACTTATTCTGAGATATAACTCGCCTCTAAAATAAGTCGTTTAGAATTATCCATATATATATTTCAGTTAATTAATAATTAGGTGATAGATCACTATTCAGTAAAAGACATCTTACGTTACGTCAACGCTGAACCTGACGTATATAATCCAGGTCAACACGTATAATTTTAAAGTAATTTTATTCCCCTTTTTTTATCTACTTATATCTTTCTTTTCTTATTTTCCGGCTCACGGCAATGGTAACGAACATTCAGAAAACAGTGGCATTTTGATTTATTTAAAGCTAATAGATTTGCCAGTTGCCCAAGCTTTAGTATTATCTTTCGGCCATATTCCGACGTTTTTACGTCAAATTTAGGAAATTCTTCAGGGGTATCCAATCTTTTCTATAAGACGTTGCCTTGAGATGTTTCAATTAGCCACAGTAATTTTGAATTACATCGCTTTAATATTCCCTGGAGTACATATACATTGTTACTAAGAAATAGTTTTTATCTAACTCTATATAGGCTTTCCACAGACAATTCACGATATTTTGTGAATGTTGAAAATATAGACACTGTGGAGAAAAAAATGATGTGAAATCCAAATAGGTATTTGAGTTTATAAGTCTTGGGTAAATTCCAATCCTTTCAGTTTTCACTGTAAACTCTATATTTTTCTCTTGTCCGTTCAACTCGGGGAGGAACGTAGAAAGGATTTCGCTATCATGGACCAGACCAAGAACTTGTTTTTACGTAGCGAAGCCAAGAATTGTTTCTTCTAGCGTATTTCTTTCTCATTCTTCCAGTATAGTTCGTAGAAAACTATTTAAAATGATGAACTCGTGGACTTTCGTTCTGTACTTTTTTTTAAGAAATTGTTTCCCTTTCTAAAGATTTTTTTTAAAATTGTTTAAAAATATTAACTTGTGGTTATTACCGCTCACTGTTTGAAATAGTAGAAAACCGAGTTGATAAAGTAAGAGTATTTTTTACATAATTTTTATAGCTATTATTATTATTTAAAAATTTATAAATAATTTAAACTTTTGATCAGGAGACTCATTTATAATTTTAAATTTCTAAATTTTATGATAAAAAATTAATAGTATATTTAATTTTCAGCACATATTTTCAACACCATTACGAATCAAATAGTTTATATCTTCAAAACATTTTCTCGTTTTGGTTCCAATACATACTCATATTTGTTCTAATAGTAACAAATCGATGTTGTATCTTTTTGCTCTGCGCAACCTCTCTAACCAATCAAAACTTCCGTCAGTCACGCTTATTTAAGATGGCAGCATGTTGTGGTCAAGATGCAGAGGAAAGAGTTTCAGATGAAAACTGTACTCTACATTCACAGTTTTGGCTTACTCCGCTTAATCAGATTAATGTAAAAAATGTCAGCCCGACAACCGTGATGTCTAGTAGTAATAGTAAAAACCAAGAACTCAGTGAAGTATGTTCCTAATTTTAAAGTTAAGAAATATAGACTTAAGACATTTTGGTCGACTGTATTACTACTAATCAGTGACTAATGTTAGGCCTAAATGTTTTGAGTACCGCTAAAGTACCATCAGTAATAGGGTCAATATCTATGCATATACGATATAATTATGTCGTCTATGCTGTTTGCAAATGGACTTAAATTAGGTGTACTTTTATTTGAAAACCTAAAATTAGCACTTGGTGAATTTTAATTCTTAATGTTACAAAGATATGACGATGCATTCTTTTTTTCATAAATTATAAATTCCATTAGTTATTTATCAGTGAGTATTTTACTTTAATGATAGTATAAGTCCTTTAACCTGTATCAGAAATTCTGTCATCATTTAAACACTTATTTGAACAAAAACTCTGATTTAAAATTGATGCCATAATACCAGAAACTTACCTGTTTGACAGTTCTTCAACTTCTTGAGCATAAGTTGACTATAACATGCCTTTTTACTTTCATTGTATAGGTTAATTTATTGTTTACTAATTCAACAGTGGTCTTAGGTCTCCAATATAATGCTGGG
>NW_013666807.1:57614-63586 GCF_000517525.1 Limulus polyphemus
GACAAGTGATTTCTTTAATCAGGGCATTAACAACCTGATTGTAAGATGGAAAAGAATGATTGATAAGAATGGAGACTATTTCATTTAATAAATATTTTGTTTTGATATACAAGTTGTTCAGGTGATTTCATCTAATAAAAAAGTGACATTAATTTCTTGACGATGTAATATATTGGTTTATGTGTTTTGTAGTACAGATCACAGTTTATTGTCTGGCTTTGATTTTTTCAAATTAATTGCCTAAAAAGCATTTATTAATGGTTTAAAATTTTTGTTTGTGTTTTTTCAAATAGAAAATGCTTTTGGATACCACAAAACTACCCCTAAACCAATGTAGGGCATGAAGAGAGCTTTCATTTGATATATCACTGACTCTTATTAGTCAAGCACCCACTCATCAACACCCTATTTTTATTGCTAACACTTGCCCTTTCGTCTCCATAAAATGGGGGAGGAATATTTAGCAAACATGGTGATCTTATTATAGCCAAACTAGTGGAAATACGGTTCCCTCGAAATAAACAGTGCAAGCTCACTTTGTAATAGAACTGTAGACATTTTTTAATTGTTGTTTGGTGTACGATAATTTAGTATTTTGCTTATCGGAGATTTATATATTCGCAACTGCAACCTCTCACTCGGACACTTCCGTGGCCGGGAACTGTAATTCTCTGGAACTCCCTACTAGTGTTCACTTTATTATTCATAACTGATTTAAAAGACCATTGATATATTTCTTCAATATTTAAAAACTTCAAAAAGATATGTCTGTATGATGTATTAGAACTATTCTTACAAGATGTATGACTTTTTCTGCTCTGTTTTAAGATGGTTTTACTTGTATCCTATTGGGCATTCACCTTCCTCATGATTTCAATATCTTGTTTCACTGCCTCTTGTCACTGTTAGTGTGCCACATTTTCCCATGGTGTGCATTGGTTACGCAGCTAACTTGGGAATAGTTTCATCATTATAATTTCTAATATATCTTTTAGTAATTATAATGGATTCACCTATAAATTAATAGAAATGATAATTTTGTGGTATTTTATGTAGTTTGTCACAAACCAGCATAAACTGTGAAAGGTTTTATTCCAATAGTAACAGGAATTAGGTCAAGGGGCGTGTTATTGAAAGCAAAATTGTTAGACATTGAGGTAGATGAATGTCTAGTTAATTAGGAGGGGGCTCAAATCTAGACACTTGTTATTTTTTTGCATTTATTGAGTTTTGCAACTTCTTTTTATGCACACAAAAAATACTAGAAAAGCACTTATTAAATAAATGTTAAATAAGGTAAATAAATTTATGTTAAATAACATATATATATATATATTGGACTAACGATTGTTTTATTTTGAAAGATAAAAGTTGCCTAGGACTCTCTGAACCTCTGATAGGGCATGCTTCTGAGTATAGTTGTAACCATTTGAATAATTCAAGCATTAATGTTGATGATTTGATATATAGAATACATCATTTTTATTTTAGTTTACATTGCACAATACAATGTGCTGTGGTTGATTAAAAAAAACTTATTTAAAAAATCATAGGATAATTTTGAAATAAAATGGATGTGCCAGTTACTTAATAAATTGAGTTTGAACTATATAGTGATCAGTAGAGCTAGAGATTAACTTAATCACCACGAATAGTGATTTTTAGGTCTTTAAAATCTCCAAATAAAATGCATTAAAATGAACTATATAGGTATTTGGATTAAATTGTTGAAGTTTTTATTATAAAATTAGCCAAAATTGAGTTACCAGCCAGTGATTGCAGTTAATCTGATGTGAAAGAAGACATATGCTGTCAAGATAACATGTGGCTAAGTGTACAGAAGTCTTGAGTGTCAAGCCTTTTGAGAAACATGTTAATCCAACAATCTTTAATCCTTCCTCGTTAGAAGAGCTCAGATGATTGTTATAAAAGAATAATTTCATAAATATTTACCGCACACTTTAAATCCATGCTTGTACTGTTTCTTGTTTTTTGAATTCCTTAAAGATGTAATATTTTTGTCATAGTTAACTTTTCCATTATATCAGAATACAGCACCAGATTGTTGAGTATTGGACAACAAAACTAGTCAGTGAAACATGAATATACTCAATTTATATCAAGGAGTAAAATTCTCATTTGTGTCATATATTTAATAAACTTGCTTTTATTTTCTTTAGAAGTCCAAAAAAGAAACGGATGCTGCTTTAGCTGAATTACCAGAAGATGAATTGCAAAAACTTCTAGAAGAAGCAGTCACTTTCAATAGGCCCAGTAGTGAAGATAGTTACTTGCTCCAGAAGTTAAAAGAAGAACATGCTGAACTTTGTAAGGATGTCAATCAACACACAACACTTAAAGCAGATGTTTCAGGTGCATGCCGGAACCGACGGTCACGGAACTGTGTTAGTAGGACATCTTCCAAGAATAGAAGTGCGTGTATGAGTGAGTTCTTCTCTTGTGACCCTGGCATCTGGGAAGATGTTGCCAAACAAAGTGAGACTTTTGTTCGAAAGAGAACTGGGATGTTGGGACGAAGCAGAGAGGACTGCATAGTAAAAGGTCTCGTTACAGTAGGGTCAAAACAACTTAAGTCTCAGTCTTCTGTAGATTTAACTGCTACCAAATCTTATGATCCATTTGATATGATGTGGTCATCGGGGAAAGGGAGGAGAAGTAAAGGTCTTAGGGTTGAGCGTGCCAAGTCTCTGTCGGACTCTCCATCAGAGGTTAAGTTTCTTAAAGACAGTTCTTTTCCAGTTAATAGGACAAGTGATTTATCATTTGAAATGATTTCGTCCAGCCTAGACACAAAATCTAAGTTGGACAGTTCCAAAAACTTGGATAAAAAGTCTGTTCATATTCCTTCCACTCAAAGTGATCTTTCTAGTCCTGAACTTGGTGGATTGTTTAACCATCTAGATAGCTCTGCGTTAATTGAGAACCAGGAAGAAACTGAAGATATAACAGATCTTTTCACCCAGGTTAACTCTTCAGTCTTTCGACAAGAGCTTAGAAACAGCAATCATACACAAGAATTTGAACTGAAGGAAATAAAGAAGAGTGTGGAAGAAACAGTAAATGAAGAAACTCCACTGCTTAAATCATCTCTTTCATCTTGTGATAATCACTATACTAGATGTAAAAATGATGATGATGCAGATGATAGTTGCTCTGGTAGAGTAGAAGTTGACGATAACACAGCAATGCCTCGTAAGGTAAGATAGTAACTTTATTTTAAGTTTCTTATGTATGTGTAGAAAAAGATGCTCTAGCCATGCTATCATATAGAGAAAATTGGAGAAATATTTTGATAATCCTGCTAAATATGGTATATTCTCTTTTCAAAATCAACACAACACTTGAGCTATGAAGGGACCATTTTGTTCATCTATGCTGTTCTTGGGCTGGGGGCAGCAAGGGACCATTTCGTTCATCTAGGCTATTCTTTGGCTAAGGACAGCAAGGGACCATTTCGTTCATCTAGGCTATTCTTTGGCTAAGGACAGCAAGGGACCATTTCGTTCATCTAAGCTGTTCTTGGGCTAAGGACAGCAAGGGACCATTTTGTTCATCTAGGCTGTTCTTGGGTTAAGGACAGCAAGGGACCATTTTGTTCATCTAGGCTGTTCTTGGGTTAAGGACAGCAAGGGACCATTTCATTCATCTAGGCTGTTCTTGGGCTAAGGACAGTAAGGGACCATTAGTTCATCTAGGCTGTTCTTGGGCTAGGGACAGTAAATGACAGTTTGGTTCATCTAGGCTACCGTTGGGCTAGGGACAGCAAGGGACCATTAGTTCATCTAGGCTGTTCTTGGGCTAGGGACAGCAAATGACAATTTGGTTCATCTAGGGTACCCTTGGGCTAGGGACAGCAAGGGACCATTAGTTCATCTAGGCTGTCCTCATACACACCCATCCTTGGGAAAAGTAAAAAAAAAATAAACTTTCCCATTACTTTAAAAAAAATTTTAAACTCTCCTCTTAACTCCTGTAAAGTGCTGGTCTCTACTGCTGCCCAGCATCAACTCATTCCATAAGTCAGTCAACCTGTTAGTAAAATAATACTTTCTCAATTGGAGCCTAGCCTGTCTTTTTCCAAATCTTAAACCTATGTTTTCTTATCCTGTTATTTTTAGATTAGAGCACATAGAAATCAGAGGCCTTTATCCTATCAATCTATGGATAATCTCTTAAACTTCAAAAATATCACATTTCTTATGCTTCTTTTCTCAATAGAAAATTGAAAGATCTTAACTTCTGAGAAGATAATCTTTCCATCCCTAGAGTCATCCTAATAGAGACCTCCTTTGAAGCCTTTCCAGTAATTCAATTTACTGTCGTAAATAAAGAGACCAAAACTTAACAGTATTCCAAGTGTAGCCTTGTTAGTGATTTGTACAGAAATAATTACCTCTTCTGTCTTTTAACCAGTGTTTATAAAATTCTATTGGATTTACTAATAACAACAAAACTTTGATGGATGTAGTGAATTATTTCACCACTATGCCATATTTCAATGGTAGTTTTTACTTTTTCTGCTTGTGATAAATGTTTTAAAACCTTATTTTTCATCAAACAACTTTTAGCAATTATTACTACAGAATAATAATAAAGGTTATCCATTAAGTTATACTTTTGCACAAAAATAATTTAAAAGTGTAAAATAGCATTGTAAAAAAATTGATATAAAAAGTTATAACTTTAGAATCAATACGTAATATACTTTTTTAACCCTTTTGAGATGGGTCATGGGTGAAAGGCCATGTTATCTCGTTTGTTGACTCGCATTCAAAGTTTTATTGAACTACTATTTCATGCATTTATGTCAGTAACTTTGGTATCAAACTGTAGATTATAATTCAAATTTTAGTACTATATATTACTCAATTTCTTAATTTAAAAGTAAATATTAAAAACACAGATAAACATTGATTTTTGTGTGTCTCATGGTATGTTGAATGCAGCACTGGTTCAAATTAGATGTTTGTGAAGTCAAAATACTAAGTCTATAGTTTCGATTGAATTAGAAACTCGAATTACTAATATTGACAAGCTAGAATATAGAATAAGAGCCTCTTATCTTTTCAGTTTGCTAAGATATTGGTCATGTAATAAATCAAATCACAGTGGCACCCCACCCACCTTTTTATATTTTTGGAAATGCTCCCTTATATACACTTACTTCTATATATGACTTGAATAACCAATGAGAAGTTCAGAATGCTGCCCTAGTGGCTTTCTCAGCCATTTTAATGGACTTGGCACCATTTCTTTCTTTTGAACCAATATTTCAAAGAGGTAGGATGTGTCTTTAGTATGCTTGAAATTTCATATTTTTTTAGACTAAAATACATCTTAGTTACTGAGCTAGATAAATTTTAGTTATTCAAATATATATATAAAACCATAAAAAAAATATTTTGTTTCATATACTCTACGTGCAAAATTTTTAAAGGCTTAGCAACCTACGTCAACAAGCAACTGAGTACAAAGGTCGTAACTAGAAGAGATAATTGTTTCATTTACTTCTTTAGTTACTGTTCTATATTTTAAGAAAAATAAGTTTAAGAACTTATTTCAAAATAGCAATAATCTATATACATATATAATGTATAATAATTGAAATTTGACTGTATTTTACAAAACACTAGTCTACTAAAACTCAGCCAAGACAAGTTACTTTGCACAGACCAAAGGTCAGTTTTATGTTATTTGATATGGTAATGTGAGCTGTGTCATTGTAACTTCTGTATTGTTAGCCAGACACGGCTGAAAGGTCAATATAATGAATATATATATAAATGTATAATGTTATGATATTTAATCTATTTAGTCTAAACATTAATGTTTTTGTGTTATAATTTGTGTTCATTCTAGAATTAAAGAGACATAATTGATATTTATTTTCTAATTTGTTATAGTGGCTGTGAGATTGGTCAAATCTACCGAACCCGAACAGAGATTAACTC
>NW_013666807.1:64542-92408 GCF_000517525.1 Limulus polyphemus
AAAGAGTTAAGACAAATTTGCTTTGGCAATGCCAAAAAAACACATTTAACCGAAAAGAGAGTGAAGCTTACTTCCTTAAAATTTTGTAGGTTATACATTTTCAGTAGAAGAATATATATTCACCCCATGTGGATGAGAAAAAAGCACTATTATTTATCAGTTGTGATATAATAACTATTATCTGTCAGTTTTGAGATGATTAATTTAAAAAGTTTAGTCATTAGTAGCGTAATTATGGAATATGTACTGTCATCTTGAAAAAATTAAATATTTTATATATTTTCTAAAGTGTATTAAACCTTTACAGTTTTTTTTAAAGATTTAAGCTACTTATTACAAAGAAATCTCAAGTTTATTTTTAATACTATAGTGATAATACAACAAAAATATTTGTTGTAAGTAAATGTAGTACCATCTGATTAGGTGAATTTTTTAAATATTACCGACATAAATGGCCAGCGTGACTGATATCTCCAGTATAACTGAGGTGGCTTACTTATCCAATAAAGTTGTATTAAAAGAGTTGGTGCCTTTAAATCTCAACATTCGCTACTTGGTGTAATAAATAAAGCTCTTAGTATAAATGCTAATGTGAATATTTACTATGACTTAAAAAATTTTTTCACTAAACACTGATTCAAGAGACAATGATCTCTTCATACCTGTCCGACTTTAGGCCGTGCAGAAGTTAGTGAAATTGCACGTTGTACATGTTTAGCCCCCCTGTTATTGTAATTACTTCACAAACAATACTTTTAATGGAATTGTATGTACATGTAAGAACATTAACATGTACGTAAAAATCACGAATCGTAAAGTTCAGTTCTGTTTTCCTGGTATTGCTTTTCAAAATCAAGAAATGCATGTAACTTATTTTTGCTAAAAAATGGAGGACACACATTTCACTTGCAGTGTAGTTTCTTCTGTTAAAATTAATAATTCTTATATTTCAAGATGATTGTTAATATATTTTAATGCTGCAGGTTCTTTAATTGTATTGTTTTACTGTTTCTATCACATGTACTATGTATTATATAGCTGTTAGACAGTAATGTCGAACCTTCAGAGAAGAATGCAGACAGGAAAATCCACCTAGAAGCAAGTTATGGTAGACCCCAGATCGGAGGAAACATCATGAACATAGGGATAAGATCTTCTTATTCTATTCTGGATGGTACGACTATTTCTTTACAAAGATCAATGTCTATTTTAAATGCTGTTGCCTGTACTCCTAACTCACTTAGGTTGTCATGTAACACTTAGAGTTTGTTTATTTTCTTTAAGTGTTAAGAGTAGGTGACCTAAATTTATAACTACAGTGAAATAGTATTGTTAAAAGTGTCATATTCACAATCACTAATGCCCATTGTTGATGAAAATAATTACTTTGGTGAAATGGAAAAGGGGAGTGTGATGTGTTACAAATGCACAAAACCATCTGTGGCAAGTAGGTTTAATCTGTGCTGAATGAGTTGGTCAGTAACTATAGGAAAATGTCTTTATGGTCAATAAATGCCATTTCTTACAGAGGATGTCCTTCTTGAACTGTCAAATTTTCTGTCTTATGTCTAGTAACAATGATCCTTAAGGTTTCTCTATTTATTATCAGTCATTCAGTACTATTGGTTATTTCCTACAAGGGATCTTCTTCTCATGTGGATGAATACTTTTTTTTTACTGTTCACAAAAAACATCAACTAAGTCTTAAAAGACTTTTTTTACATAATGAAAATATTTTTCATTGTCTTTTAATATGAATTTAAAAGATTTATACACATTTTTTTATTCATATTGAAATTACTTTATAAAACTTGTGAAGCAGTTATAAAGATAGTGATTTATGCTCATAATATAATTTTATTAATAATACTAACATGAGACACTATTTAAATGTTCCAACTCTGCGTGTGATTCCTATTAAACCATCTGTGTGTGTATTAACTGTCTTTATTAAAGTAACAAGACGAGGCTGGAAGTGTAAACTGGTTGGGAATATTAACTGAAATTTGTTTCTTGATAAAAAAGGAAGAGTTAGAGGGGGATCTGATTGAGGCGTTTAGATTGTTAAGGGAATTGATAGTGTTGATGCATTATCTTTTTTTTTCTAACATCCATGGTTTTGTTGGTTACAGGGCCAACAGATGTCGTATAAAAATACCACCAATATTGAAATTAATCCCAATACTTACTGCTGGAAAACCTTTGTTGGATAGGTCTTAATAATGAGTAACGTACAAAAATAAAAAATTATTTAAACTGTGATGCATCACATGGTTCCACACCAGTAGTGAACAGTACCAAAAAACAAGTCAGCCATATTGGTACATATTATATATATATACGTATAATTTGAGATCAACAAAGGGACTTCTTAATCCATCTGGACCAACCCATCAAAAATATAAAACACTCAAAGCCAGCCCTTATCATTCAAATATTAATCAAGGCTTTCGTTAAATTAATTGTATCCACCACATCTGAAGGCAACCCATTCCAAAGGCCAAGTACCCTGTTAGAAAAATAAAGATGCCTCAGTTAAAGATTTATAATTGTGTCCTCTTATCCTACCATTACTTAAGCTACTTGTGTAACATATTGCTTTTGGAAAAGACTAAAATTTTTATAACCCTTTCTTGCATGGTACAAATTGTACACTTAAGTCGTAATACCTCACATGTTAAATTTGTGATTATGTTTTTGCTGACCTTGGCAGTCGTAGAAGTTACAGATTTCAAGTGAATGTAGAAGGTCACTCTCGAGTAAAACTAGATGTTCTTATTACAGGTTGTTAGTTTAAGTTATAGGTTATGGTCTATGAATAATAATTTACGTAGCATTAATATATCTTAATGTGTTTAGTCTCTTAAACAAATTAAATACCGACTGTAATGGATAGTTTTAATGATTTTTTTTTCCATTTCCTGTTCTTTATGCCTCTATTTATATTTAATAATTCTGTTTGTTACAGAAGGTCTGTATTTGAGTGACCAGTCAGTAAATAAAACCCAGAAGAAGAAAAAGAAAGGGGGGTCAGGTATTGTGTTATCTATTAATGTACTAAAACGTCTTATGAGGAGAATTTCACTTTCCTTGTGTTATTAACAAAATGTTATCACTAATTAATTAATGGAAGCTAATATCATATCAAGGTTTCAGTTGTTTTTTTTTTTAATTGAAATATTTGATGCTCAGTAACTAATAGAACCAGTTAAATTCTGTTTATCAGCAAGACTTATTCTGGACTTTAGTTCATCTTGAGCCGCTGTGAATGAATTTTGAAAGCATTATAGCCAAAATACATAGATGTTTTTTATTCAAACATATCTTGTTTGGATTTCTCACCATTATTAATTGTGCAAATTTTGTAATTGTAATTTTTTTTTTTTCAAAAAGCGTGTCTTTTAAAACATTAAAGATGTGTGAGTGATTAACACTAAGCTTCAATATTTGCTAGCTGAAAAATTAAAATGTGTGTGTGTAAAATATAAGATAGGTAAATATTCAGAAGTGAATAAGGTTGATTACTTAAGAAATATTATTTATTTTTTTTGACACCTTTCAAATGTTTAGTTAATAGATGCAGGTCATTTATCAAGACGTTTTAACAAGTTTTTTTAAGACCTCCCTCAATAAACAAGTTGGCTAGTTATACTTTATCAAATTAATCTTGGAATATTTAAAACTGTAAGGTATAACACAGTTATATTTCAAAAGATCAGAATCTAATCTGTTTTCTGCAATATTGCTGAAGTTTGCCAATACTGGTGTGCTAAAGGGATAATTCAGTGAAAGCCAATCCACAGGAAATAGTGCATTGATAATTGGACTACACGTTTTCTTGGCAGACTTTGAGTAGTTCCCTAAGTATGGTTACTTGATAAGTGACACTAGAAACATTGAATGTAAACTTGGGTGTTTTTCTGTCACAAAAATTGTCAAGAAAATATTAAACTAAGAATATGAGACAGAAGCAATTTTTATACGTGCGATAAATGTCTTAAAACTGAAACAATGTAATTTTTAAGCGAAAAAAAATTGGATAAAATTTTCTATGTTATTTAATATTGATTATTTTATCATGTCTTTAGCATGATTTAAAGTTAAAGCTGGTTCAGTATATTTTTGAATTAATTTCACTGTGAATTAATTTTAAAAAGTATTTAAAAAGAAAACTTTGCTTATACAAGATTGGAAGGAATATTCTTTTTTTTTTCCAGAAGACAGTCTTCTCACTTTAACAATGTTAATAATCTTTTATTCTTTTTTCAGAAGAAAGTAGAATTTTATCATCTGTAGATGCTAACGGAAACAAGTCGGAAACTACGGAATTATTTTCATCCGAAGCTCATCATTTGAAAAATGATAGAGTAAGCAGGAAAACTAAACGTTTCCGTGGAAATACAGACAACCAAAATGTCATGCTTGCAAAGGACATTGCTGGTCACAGATGGGAGGAAAATATTGATTCGCTACTGGCATACATCAATTCTTCTGACAAGAAATCAAAAGGAGTAACATACGGGAACAACAATGCTCTTGGACACATGGCCTCTAGTTTAACAAAGTCTTCAGTTAGTCAAGAACTGGAAAGAAAAAAAGATAAAGTATCCTCAAGGGATGTGAAGAATGTGCAGAACCTTAAAAATATTACAAATATTAAAAAAAACAGCAAATTTAATAACCCTTGCAATTTTTCTAGAAGTGAGGATGATGATCACTTAGAAAATGATAATGAACAAAATGAGACTTCGAGGAAATGCAGTTTTTTCAATAATCCATTTAACGATTTCGTTTTGGAAAGAATAACAAAAACTAAAAGTTTGGATAGTACTTCCTCGGGTGTTGAAATAAATTGTTTTGATTATGAAAACCAAGAAAAGATTAAGACCATTGGACCTAAATCTGATGTAATAAATAGCAGTAGTTCCTCTGAGCCAGTATTTTTTCATAGCTGCCCTTCATCTGGTTTTGTTAAGGATTTTTATTCATTTTCGGAAGTGAGTCATGAGTCTGTGGAAGAGACAGAGTTTCGTGTCGTGGTGAAGAAGAAACATAAGAAACATTTGCCAACAAAATCTTTGGATGGTTTCCGTAGACACATTCATACCGTTGGAGCAGGTAAATACTACCCTGATAAACCCACTAATCACAATTCTTGCAATGAACTCATGTTGTTAAATCTGTCACACCGTGGTCAGAGAGGAAGGCAGGATTCTTCCCGCCGAAAATCAACTAGCAGTGTTCCTCCTTCGGAACATTCGTCAGCAGAAAACTCTGATCTGGACAGTGTCCACTCTCTGCCTGTATGTAGTTCTGCCCCGCTACAAACATCGATTCATCCTCATACCACGCCTTCTTCTTGTTCATCTACTTCGCAAGCTTCCTATGCAGATATTACACGTATGTCAGTGATTTCTTCGGGGGAAAAAGTGAAGTCCTCCAATAATAACCTGAACAATAGATTGATTGAAAGTGACCCAAATGCATTATTTTGTCTACCACCTCCAGATCAAAACTTTGGTTTGGAATTTGGTATAGAGTGTAATCTTGTAGAGAGTAATTCGGTTAAAGATAATCAATCAGGTGGCATTACTGATCATGTGAGTAACTCATCAAACAGAGATCCACGGGTTCAGTTGTCTTCAATCTCTAATACAGACCTTGTTATAAAGAACTTTAAACCACTAGTAGAAGTGGAAAACCAAAACTTTGGTATTCCTACAGCTCCTGTATCGGTGCCAGTATGCTCTACAAGAACTAATGAAATTATAATCTCCAACCAGGTTAGACCTCCCGAAAAGCACATTTACATGCCTAGCAAACGGAACTGTGTATTTCAAGAGTTTCCGAAAGAAAGAGAGAAATTAGTTGGAGTTACCACAGAATTTGACCCCGAATGTCCACCTGTTATTATTATGGATAATTATGTTCCTGGTGAACATGTGTGTGATCTGACCTTTGGTTTTGAGGTCAATGAACAGTTGCTTCGTATGAGCCTTGGGGAAGATTATGTCAGGGTGGTGACCAGTCTTGGTTCCCATCTGCAAATCTCTCCTGATATCTACTCAGCAGAACCAAATAACGATAAATGTGCTACATCCAACTGCATCATTAAATCTCCCACAGGAAACACCGAGTCTTCCGATGTTGTTCAACCTTGTCCTTATGATGGAGTTGTCACTCTATCAGGTCGTTACATACAATGGCGAGACTCTCCAGTAAATATTGATACATTTAATTATGACCGTATTGTCCATTTTTTTGGATCGAGTAAGTGTTACATGATAAGTTATTTTTTTTCTTAACAAGCTCATTTCATTTTCATGTAAGATACTTGTCTTGTTGGTTGTGTAGTGTATAAACGAGAAACAACTGATGACATGTTTAATACAAAGTATTATTTATAATCAGTGATCTAGTTTGAAAATCTCTCAATGTTCCCACTCTGTGAGCAGTATTATTAAATTAATTCCTGATAACTTGATTTATGTAAATGAATACTCCTTTGTATATGAAATTGAGACAGCATAATTAAGATCTGTCATTAAGTTGCTCCGAGACTTGATTCACGTCCGTTGTTAGTTTTTTTTGTCTGTGTTTAGAAGGTAAGTTGGCTCATTGTAAGATAATTTACAAAGAGAATAGTATTAGTCTGTGGTAGTCAATATTTGGATGAATTTGTTATAATTCAGTTTAATAATTAATCTTTTAGAAATTATTATTGGTACTAATTTTTTTTATTTTTAAATGAGTGTTTATTGTTATGTGGAGTGTAAGCTATAAATCAAACTTTTTTCGGTTCTATGTTAATGTTTGACTGTGGATTTTCAAAGAGTCTTAAGGAGCATATTTTTTATGGTTATTTATTAGTTTGTTGAATGAACTTTAACACATCGACTTTTGTAAGAAAGTTTGGGACACTGGCATGTGTTTTAAGAAGTTTTTCCACATCTCGTACTGTTACAAATGTAGATGTAGATTGTGTAACACTGTTTGAAAATGTATTCAAATGGGTGGTGCAGTGTAACTGTCTTGCCTTGTACTGTGTGTGATGCATGTAAACGGTACTTAACGTATGCCTCCCAGTGTACGTGATGTTAGGTAACGGTTAATAAGTTCAGTGATTGTAAATAAATGGCAGTTAAATGAAAGTTACCAATAATTTCTAAAAACAAAACCACCAGTCATGACTCAAATTTAGATGCATCTTAGTAATATACTAAAGTAATTGCCAAACATTTTGGTTTTAGTTTTGTTTGTGTCTTTCTAAAAATTATTAGTACAAATATGTAACTGGTAACTTATTCAACCTCCCCCCAATTCTTTTTGATAATTTCACAATAAGGTCACTGTGGTAAGCTCGTGTTTAAATAATCCCACAGAAATATTTTAATGAATCCATGCAAGTTTTAACAATCGTTCACACGTCACTATGATTACAGTTTACTCTAGGAAAACAGATTAATTTCAGCTAATTATTCTGCAGTAAATAGTTTACTTTTAGGCTAGACGAGCTGTAATGAAACTATGGTATAATTTAAATTATAAGTTTCAGGAGTATTGAAGATATGTTGAGTAACAATGTTTAAATATGTTAAAAGAGAACTTAGGTAAGATCTGAAACATTATTTTTTGAAATTCTAGGTACAGGATCTTATCAAAAGTAGTGTAGAATCTTTTTATTTTAATCCAACTCTGTGTTTATTTTGTTCAGGTTGGGAGAAAGTATTGAATGATTACAATAAAGGTAAGGATTTTTTTCTCACTTGTTGGTTGTTCAGAACTGTTTTCCAGTAAATTAACCATATCAATGTCGTGAAAACTAGTTTAGTATTATAGAAACTGTTGAAACAATTTGTGACATTAGAAATTTGTTTTGTATAAAATTTGTACTTGAAAATTATGTATTTTATGGATATTTTTAAATTGACAAATAACCATGCATATAACAGATATTGCATCACAAGGTAGAGGGAGCTCTTAAAAACTGTTGGTCCATCTAGGTTGCCCCCCCACTAAACTAAAACACTTAAAGCCAGCCCTTATCATTCAAATATTCATCTAGCTGTCCCTTAAACTTCTTTAAATTAATTGCATCTATCACATTTAAAGGCATCCCACATCAGCCCATTTATAAAAATAAAGTTGTCTTTAGCTGAAAATGATTCCTACCCTACCAAAATTTATACTTGTGTCCCCTAGTCTTACCATTCTAACCATTAAGTATCAAAAAAGATGATACTTCAACGCCATCAGTTCCTTTAACAATCTTTAACGCCTCAATCAGATCCCCTTCTAACTCTTTTAGAAATCTTTTCCATCCTAGTAGTCC
The DNA here is from genome assembly GCF_000517525.1 of Limulus polyphemus. Classification (NCBI taxonomy): domain Eukaryota; kingdom Metazoa; phylum Arthropoda; class Merostomata; order Xiphosura; family Limulidae; genus Limulus; species Limulus polyphemus. The sequence continues at coordinate 72,875 of NW_013666807.1, forward strand.
TCTTCTAAATTCTTTAAAAAAATTCAGTGTCCATCGTAAGATAAGAAGCCCAGTACTCCAAATGTGGTCTAACCAATGAACTATACAATAATATTATAAACTCTTTAGACTTGTATTCATTATTTCTATAATTATAAATTAGAATCTTGTATGTCCTACCATTAAATTGCTTGGATGGTTATCAACCAGATCCTACCATTAAATTGCTTATCAACCAGAACACCAAAATATTTTTCTTACATAAAACTAGAACTGTTAAGGTTATTCTCATCAAAATTATTCTCATTATTCAAATTGTGCACTCACTACCTTACATTTATTTTAATTAAAAGTCGTCTGCCATTTATTTGCTCAACTTCACAACCAATTCAGTTCCTTTTAATTGGTCATCCACATAAGTACAGTTAAATTGATGTAGCTTGTATAAGTATAGAAATAAAAACTTCAGTAAAATAACTGCAGGGGTAAAGTGTACAACTGAAACATTAACATTTCCAAATTCATTATTTTATTTTTGAAATCGAATCAAATAGATAGTTGTCGTTAAATCTTATCACCAAATACCAACGGATATATATTCTAATTTTTCATTGACTTGTCTGGGATTATTAACGCGTGTTCTCGTGATTGAACGACGGTTGTCAGTCAGCACTCGCAACGACTCACGAGTGCTGTCAAAATGGATCTTTAAGTTAAAAATGTAGCCTAAACTTAAATTAATTTGTCTTGTAATTTTTCTCACTCGATTTAAAACTATGTAATACAGATTTTGTTTCTTAATATTTTGTGATTTTTAACAATCTTATAATATCAAGTGTATTTTTACTAATTATATGTGGATTTACTGGGGTAGAGTCCCCTTCCCCAGTGGCTCAACAGTAAATCTGAAAAATTGTAATGCTAAAATCCATGTTTTGATACCAGTGGTGTGCACAGCACAGTAAACCCATTGAATAACTTTATGGTTAACAAGAAACAAACTTACGTAGAGAGAATTAATTCGACAAAGATATCACTGAAAAGGATTTAAGAATAGACTCATTATGAAAGTATCCCTTTGATAAAATATATTGTGAAATATATTATTACAGTGTAGTTTAAATATTCGGATTGAGGTTCGTTAATCGTACTCCACATTCCAAACACATGAATATTTCTTATTCAGTTTAAATTAGCTTGTAAAATACAGAAATATTTTGATTTAATGTGAACTTCTAATTATGGTGTAGGTTGTTCCGAGAATTCAACTTCAAATGTAGGAAGGGTGAGATACTACACAGAACTGGTCGACACAAGTGTTGAGGTAAAAGTACCAGTATCTCCCAACAACAAATAGAAAGAAATCCGAAGAAAAATATCTTGTTGCTGCAAGAACAGGCTGCTGTTTCAATTAAATGTTGCTTCTAATATGTTGGTAAATGACGACTAGCCAGAGTAACGAATTTTCAGTGTCCTAGCTTTGAGAATTTGTTACATCATATTGCTCTTTTGTCACTAAGTCAAGAATATATAAAATCTCAAGTGCTCTTTTACATTGAACATCCATTTGTGCTAAACATTGTCTTCAACTTCTATGGAGCTTTCTTGGCTGATTATAACTGTTCATTTTCAACTGCCACCATTTTTGTGTTTGCAGATCATGACAATGAAGTGGTGGTTTTGGTGACAGAACCGTCGTAGTTCTGGGAAAATATTTCAGTGTAATAAAAGGTTGAATTTAATGCTGTGATTGTAGATTTGTGCTAATACAGAACTCTCGGTGGTCTGTCGTTTATAGCTTTTGAGTCAGATGAACTGAGGAAGCGGTGGTTGACCTGCCAGTTAATATGCACACTTAGTATTAACCTTGTAATTTTTTTATTCTGTTCTTTCCAAGTGTCCATAGATTTGTTTAGCTGTTCTTTTTTAGCACTGGACTGAAGATGAAAAAGCCAGTTTTACATGCTGCAGTTAAGAAAATGACATGGCATGTGGAGTTACAGACAATATAATTCAAACACTAGCTGCATTTGCAGTTAACACTCGTTATTGGATGCATTAAATGTGTGTAAATTTGAGAGGGGCAAATAATTTAATGAAATTATAGTGAAAAGAAAATACATAAAAAAAAATTATATTAATTGTGTAGTGTTTCTCGGACAAGAAACCGAACTGTTGCCCAGTGAAGAATTGAAATGGATGGTGATTAGTGATACATTTGGTATACTTCCATACTCTTGCATCTGTAAAATGTAATGTTAGCATTTTGACCATGTGCAATTGTGTCCATAGCATTGTGGACTTCACAACTAATGTACTTTTGTCTCTGGCCATCTAGAAAAGCATTCATAAAACGTTCATCCATTTATGTAGATTCATTGCTGTTTGTTTTCCTCAGATTATTAAGTCGAAGTTGTTTGCTCACTTGTTTTTATTTGTGTTTTAGCTCAAAAAAAAAAAGAATATATATATATTTTTTTTTTCATCAGGTGACATGGTTATTTATTTTTTAAATATATTTGGTCTTGGTTTATTTAAACTTGTGTACAAGTTGTTAGAAAGGAAGTAAATGTATACAACTTCCAGCATATTCAGACAAAACTATTTAAAAGTGAACTTCTGCGTACAGTGAAATCCCACAATTTTCTTTGGGGGAAAAAAAAAAATTAACTCAACTACAATTGAAGTTAGTGATAAACAGGGAAAGAGACTGATGAAGAAAATTTTATTATTAACTAACTCTTGTACTCAGTTTTCCTTCTTTTATTTATTTATTAAACAATTTTAAGTTTTTCTTGAAAACTACCATAGATTCATTTCTGCAGTTAGCTGTCGGGGGGCCCAATAATAGAAAACCGTGTACATACCTGTTGCGAATGAAAAGAAAATGGGACATTTTGTCAGTAATGGTTAGATGCAGATTCGTGTGCACTAATATTACTGTTGTTTCAGCAACTTTATTTTGACCAAAGGTAGAACAAGACACTTTTTCCTAGTTGTGCCGTTTATGTAGTCTATAACATTATATATTTTCCCTTGTAAGCCACATTACTTCGCATCGGAGATGAGAAAATAATTTGATGGTTATGATACTTCTTATGAAGGTACAGTTATTTTGGTGATGAACCTAAAATCTTTGCTGCAATATTTTAAGAAATAAAAATTATTTGTTTCAGCGAAACATCTTATTATCAATTGTTTTTCTTAATAAGCTCTTACAAAATTAAGCTTTTTAAATTGGACATATTTGGTAAAAAAAAAAAAAAGTAATTTTTTTATTTTGATTAAAATGTTTTTGGTCTTTTATTATTTCAAAAAAACATTCAAGGTATTGCATTTATTTTTTAAATGTTAAATAAACCGAGTTTTTAAGCATTGTTACAGTTAAAGGGTTATACATGTGTTGTTTAATTTGCATAAAGACTATGTAGCGCATCGTTTCATTTATAACTTGTACAGCTAGAAGCAGTTGTTAAAAGCAGTAATGAAACTTCATATTTTTAGGATAAAGGTCTCAAAACGTTAGAATTTAAGATAGATTTTTTTAATATTTCTTAGAAAGCAACTTTTCAATAAGAAGGTTGATTTATTATTTTATCTGTGTTGTTAACAAGAATGTTTACATACATATATATATATTAATATATTTGATGAAATTACTGTAAATTTTAACTATAAAAATTAATCTAAAGTCCTATCTTAATTTTTGTTAATCATTAGTTTTATACAATTTGGGTTGACACCCTGTGTTTAATAGTGTTTTAAAATGTAATATTTGATAAATTATTCAATGCACTTAGACTTGAATACATAATGTCTGTATTTAAAGTAATTAGCATTGACTTTCTAGTGAGAAACTGTGATCTTGAAAACTAGTTCATAGTCACGCAAAACCCAATCTCTCGTGAAAATATAATAATCTTGTTATTCTTCTAATCAAACGTTTATTCCATGTCTTGCATGGGAAGGGTCACCTGTGTGAAAGCAACATTGTCTAACACAAGTAACTTCCATGTCAACCCCCACTGTATGTTTACAAGCTGAAGTTGTGAACCAGTTTTATTTGTCTTTTGAAACTTAGCTTATTTTTTTGGTTTTATTAACTGACCTAAATTTTCATATGAAATTGAAGAGGGATAAAAAAGTTTTTGAATATACTCTGTGTGTCATTACTAATTTCAGAATTCTACCCTGCTTGTGTTCATAGACATACTTAAAAGATTCTGTAAAAGTTTGAGGAAATTCTAGATATTTTGCTATTCATATGTGAAATATAAAATTCAATTCTGTTACTACCCTTTTAAATTATCAACAATGTCTGGTTAGTAAAAATTAGTGTGAACTACAAAAATCCCAGATTTCAAAGTGCACACCAGTTCTGGCATTAAAACACTCAACTCAAATATTGTTAGAAATAATACAAACAGTCTATAACATACAGTGGACTGTATCTTGTCACCACATGGTTTGTTTTAAGTATTCTTTCATTCCTTATTATCTAGAAAAGAATGAAACAGTCGAATATTACCAATGTAACTCAAACTTATATCGAGGTTGAACAATTTCAGAAATTCGATGGTACATTTTTTTTTATTATTATTATTCTAACAAAAGTCAAGTATGAATCGAAATTTGATGGCAAGGAAATCACTTATTAGAAAATAAAGTTAGGAGACGGCTTGAAAGGGTAGTGAAAGAAACTTTATTACAAATGTACAATATTTCAACAAGCTCATGATGATGAAACATTGTACATTTGTAATAAATAAATAAACCCGTCTCCTAAACTTTACTTTAGAAGTCAAGTTTATATTACAGTAAGCTGTGTTCTAGGTTTCCATAGTAACCTAGTTTTTTTTTGTTTTTTTTCAAGTGGTAAATAGTACAGAAAAACAACACTTTCCAGAAAGAAATAGAACTCAGTGTGATATTTTGTTGCATATTATTACAAACCACTTGTTGTTTGATGCAATTCTTCTGTTTTATGAGTAAGTTAAAAGATAAAGTTCTGATTTATGTATTCGATCAGAAGTTGATGAAAGAAACAAGACTTGGTGCAGTAGTCAGTTGTCACACCATCATTATAAGGTGGTATAGAAAAGTAATATATATAAAGTCGAGTAACCCATGAGTACTAGTTAGTTTGTATACTGTGTACTATACCTGATGCATCAATAATACTTCATTCCATGTGTGTGTTTCAGTTTGTTCGATAAGTTACAAAATTTCCCGCTGATGTAGTGAATACATGTAACTGGTAGGTTTCAGTTTTGGTATCTGTAGTGTGTGTGTGTGTGTGGCTTACAAAGGATGAATGTTGTAATGCAAGTTATCTATAGCAAGAACTATACTGGAAGAAAAAAAAATCTGGAAAAAATAAAAATCTGAAAGACATTGGAGCCTGAGTATTTTTCTATGTATCGGCTAAGTCACTTAAAAGTCCATACTGTGGAATACACAGAAACTTCAGTATTGTGAAATGACAAGTAACACTTTCATAGTATATTGGCATTTAATGATTTATTGTGACAATATTTTCAAATGGTTGTAGCTGCTGTGTATCTACAAGTTGCCACAATATCCTTGTTAAATTTTACAATTAAAATTCAACAATCACAGGCTGATCTCATAAAACGTGTATACATTTCTCTTAGTCCTCTGGTGGGTCAATGGTAAGTTTATGTACTTACAATGAAACTTTCAGAGTTCGATTCACCACAGTGGACACAGCAGATAGCCCAAAGTGTCTTTGTGCTAAAACAAATAGTATTTATTGTAATATATGAACAACTGCGATATCAGTAAATTTTTCATTTCTGTATGGTCAGTATATGTAGATATATTTAATATATATTTCTTCTCAGTGGAAATGCTAATGATCCATAGATTTAAACTATATTTAGTTATTATTATTAAATGTACCCTGATTCATTCAGGATTGCTTGGTATTCATTTTTTACAAAGTATACAACAATCTTAATACCGTACAAGAAATTCGTTGATGATGAATCATTTTTAGGCTTAACATTTTCATTGCCAAGTGACATGAGTTATTAATGAATGAAAAAGAATTACTGTTTAAACCATGAAATCTGGCCAAGCGTTAGAAAGTAGCAAGACAGAAATTTGTGATTTTTAGAGAAAGGTGATTAGTCTGGGTTCGCATTAAAAATTCCATTGCTGATGATCATAACAGGTTTATATTAGGGTAATTTGATTTTAAATACACCAGTTATTCATACAATTTGTGTGCGTGTTCATATTAAAATACACAGCTGATATTTGGTTGTACGAATAACCCATAGGTGTCACCCCATCGTGTATATACAGCGTGAAAAAAAACTGTATATACTGTAAATATTAGGCATTTATATAGTGATTTATATTAGTGTGCTAATTGTAATGTTTGAACAATATAGTCGTGTTATTCACGACAAATGCTGAGCCAGTGCGTGAGATAAAAGAGGATGCCACAATTGGAAGGAAGTCTTGCTCGCCCTACTGTCTTATCAGGCAGTCGGTGAGGGTCGCCCCGGACCTGAAAGAACACCCTCCTCACTCAACATAATACCAGGCCTACCCAGAGGCCATTATGTCACTTTCTAGTATTTATTCTTTACCTTTACATGCTATACTATGATTTCGTAAGGTACAAAAAAAAAAAGAATGGCGCATGGAGTGGAGATTTTCCACCCCATCTGAGTAGTGAAAGGGTTATATCTAATTCATACTAAATAGGTAGTTAGCAAACACACAGATAAAAGTAAAGAAAACACTTGAAAAAAAGGAAGTAAATGTAGGGATGGTAATTGCATCATCCCTACTATCTTGTTTGCATTGTTTTCAAAGTTTGATATTAGTCTTCCCTACATTTACTTCATTTTTTAAAAAGTTTTTCGTTATTTGTTTCCTTGTTGTTGTTTTATTTTAATGCAGTGTATAAATAGACATAGGAGGGTTGTATTTATAACCAAATTCTAAATACAATAGGATTCTAACTGTAGTATTTATTGTTTATCTCTTATTGAATGGTAATTCCTGTTTCACCCTGTACTTAAAGCTTTTTAAAGGAACACGAAATTTATGTAAAAAGCTAACTTCGAGGGATAATGATAACATCGTTTACGCTAGAATTATTACTATTATTTAATTACTACTAGTTAATGATACTTATAACTGCATACTCCATTGGAAACTATGCCACCTCAGTGAAATTGGATGACACAATTGTTTGTTTTTAAATTATCATAATCACAGCTATATAAACCCATAAAAAATTATAGGAAACTATTGTTGAATGAATAATGAAAATTATAGAATTTAACTAAAACGAATTTGTCTGTACTTCCAAAATGCACCTACTCTGATTATTCCATCAGTCTCGAAGTAATTCTTTAATCACCACATTTTAGTAAAAACTACACAGAAAAAATGAAATTTTATCGTAAACAAAAGTACGTGTGCACTCTGAAAGAAACTTAAATAACACTCTCGTACCTTTTCACTGTATTCTAAGTCAGGAATTAGAAAACATGGTGCGGACATTCTGACACAAATTTTCAACTTTTTTTTTTTTAACTGTACAAGGAATAAGGGAGATTTGGTAGTAATAAACGTTTATTTTGTTCCATGTTTTAAAGCTAATTAGGTAACATATGTGTTAAAGTATCAAAAGTAACAAACTATTTATTCACCACTTAACACATTTTAAATACTGACTATAACGTCAGTAACAGTACGCCTATTCGTAATCTAATTTATGCATTAGGCCTAAAACATAACGTAAGGCTTAGCTGAAATACTACTTGGTAAATGATATTTTGCTTTTGGCTAAAACTCAATGTCATAAAACTTCTGAATTAAACTATTTTGCTGTTATATCACCCAAGTTATCAAAAAATAAAGAACAAAAACAAACCTTTCTAACAAATCAATGAATATTGAGCGTTCAACATAGGCACCATAGTTGGCTTAAGAACAATCAGGTGATATTTTTGTTGCTAAGCGACTATGTATATTGTTGAGCATTACCAAAAAGGGAGCGTAAATGCGTTCTCGCCAGAGTGACAAAGGGAATAAGCATTTTACAGTTAGTAATAAAAGCCAAGTGTTAGTCCGAATTTCGTGAGTTACACGAGTCCAATTCCACTTTTTCTCCTATAATACTTCCTCTTTTGATTGCTTGTTCTCATTTTAGTTGAATTCAATCACTAACATAGGCGTAAATAGCTCCTAAATTTCGGCACTTTTTCTGCTGTATGAAAGCCTGTCAGTTAGGGAGTTTTTATACCAAGGATATATATATATAGCACTCAGTGAAATTACTTTGCCGTTTGTTATGAAGAAAAGTTTTTGTACGATGATCAAGTATTTACAGGAAATGTGGTTTTAAGAGAACTATTGCAATAATGCAATTGATGTGATAAGAAAACAAGTGTGATCCATGAATGTTGGAACAAGGATCGCTACCGGGAAGAGACATAAAAGATAAAAGGATATTGCTCATGATAGGCTTTGGTTTCCCGAAGCTAGAAGGCCCTTAATTTTTCTTATGTTTGTTTACGGAAGGCAAATTTGCAAGTGCATATTGGAGGATTCAAATTTGGTAGGATCTGTTTCCCGTCATTTTTGACCGGCTTTTATACTAGTCATGTAATAAAAAAACAAGCAGAAAAACAAGAAATTATAAATTTTTGCTATGATATTTAAAGACATTCCCAGAACTTTTGACTCAATTAATGCATAGATATTGTTATAAAAGAAAACACTGTATAGTGTTGTAAAGTTTTGATGATCTATTGAAAAGATATTTAAAATACCATTTCGATGAACAATCCGAGCCATCCCTACATAGGCAATGCTACCGTCTGCCTGATATTTGTTATTTATTTTGAATACAGCCTGAGCCATCCCTTCATAGGCAGTGATAGTCTGCCTGATATTTGTTGTTGTTGTTTTTTATTAGGAATACAGCCTTACCCATTAATTTAGTCATTTTTGGATTATACCCTCGTTTTATTATTTGTATTTTTTCACTCTACATATAAAGTGTGAATATGTATTGTTACGTCTCCGTTTCGTTAATTGATTTTTCCGTAACTTCGTTCCGACGAAATTTTAACGACACAAGTCTTTACTTAATAAAACTGGTTTATTCTTTCCGAATATAACTTTACCGATACACTCAACTTCAACAATCGCGCTAAACAAACGAACGTCAATAATACTTCTGACTGCAGTTCAATTACTCACTATCTCCACACACATTACCTTTCTTACCGCGTCACGTTTTCCCCTCTTATATATACCAGCCTACCCTACTAGTAAATACTAGAGCATTCGCCAAAGTACATGATAATTCTAGAAACGTTGCGTCACAGTAGTCATGTGACTCGATGACGCAACAGTATTCTCAGGTACAGAGATTTCCCCTCATAGTGATCAGGTTGGATATATAGAATAACAGGTAGTTTGAGCAGCAAAGTTAAACTATTCTTCGACTTTTCTGTGAAGATTGAAAGTAGAAGGACACAGTGTATGAAAATATCAAACAATCTCTATTTATTCAAGAAAATAAAGTTTGAAAAAGGGCAATGGCTCTCGTGGAGATATATCTCGAAAAGGTCCACAAAGAAACTAGACCATGTAAACAGTAATTATGTGTACACCAAGCAATGTTATTCGTTCCCATGGCACTTGCGCTACTCACGTCACTGTTGGTAATTACTACACAAAAAATGGGGGTTTCATCAGTGAAAAAGACTAGTTGTCTACTTTCACCATGTAGAATGTTCAACTTTACAGAAATCTTTCTCGCAAGAAAGCACACCCGTGAGAATAAGTAATTTATGCAATTTTAATAACAAACAAACCTTTATAAACAAATAGCAACAACTTTCCCATAAAACATTTTCACTCTTTGATTACAAAAACCATACAGCCTAATACATGTAAACGTGCCTTTAAAACTGTAAATATATATATATAATACTATATATTGATTACATATATAGTGTTAGTAATTGTACATGTTCTGAACATGAAGTGTCATCCATTTTTTAATAAAGTAGTACAAAAATGTATATTTTACTTTAATTTTCAAGAGATATAGGCTATATTGTCTTAGAAGCACATCTCAATACATATTTCAAAATGTAGTCAGCAAAGTTTAGATTGATGGTTTTGAAGCAGATTCCTCGCATAAGTTTACTCCCAGTGCTCAACAGTGTTAATGCCTTTGGCTGCTCATTCCGAATTTTATCGCAGTTTATTCTGTATAAGTGTTAATTTGCTGAACATCCTGAGTAGTTTGTGACCTTTAAACAAAGGTATATTCTCAGAGAAACAGATACATTAAGTAAACCATCCTCGATTCCTTGTTCAACCTTTTCCTTTGGCAAATTGAATCATTTCTTGAAGGTATACTACTTTGTCTAGATCTTTTGGATAATGTAAAGCGAATTTGGTAGCCTCTTCTTTTATATCTCTATCTATCATTATACAAGAGCTTAACACAACCTTGAATCGAAACCTTAAAGCAATTATATGCAAGTATGTCTACACATAAGATTTCTCTTTTACAGATAATACAGTTCCTTCTGACTCCTCACTATCCACATTTCTTGTTTTCTTACTTTCACGAGATATTTTGTAGTCTGATCTGTTACGACAGCGGAAGTGATGTGACGCTAGTAACACGTCATGAGCTTCTAGAAAATTCATGTCCGTTCGTGAAGCCTCGAGTGTTTACTAGATGTGCTCTATTCTTGTATTTAAGACCGCCAAGAACTGACGGCAACAATGGGAATTGAATTGCAGACAGAGATAGAGACGGACAATTGAGTCGAGCGCGTGAGTCGTTAGTTGTGAATTATAGCGTTTGTTTAAGTTATAGCGTGACTGTGGAAATTAAGTGAATTTCAAAGTTGTATTGAGAAAGAATAAACCAGTTTTATTTAAGAAAGGACTTGTATCGCTAAAGTTTTTTCGGAAAGAATTTTTACGGAAAATTAACAAACGAACAGATCTACCACATGTTGCTTATGCTTCCTTTTCAAAGTTATCAAAGCTTTCACGCAATGTATCTAAGAAATGAACAAGGGACTCTGGTATATCTACAGCAACCTAAAGATCAATGGTTGTGGATTGTAGCGATATGCTTGTTGTGTTAAATCTGAAAAGAATGGTGTCCCAGAAATGACAGACGAACGCTGTTTCCAACAAATCCAATATTTGAGACAAGGAATCATCAACCTCATGTCTCATAGCTGCAGTTTGTTGTTTATCATCAGCAATTTTATCTAATGCGTCTTGAATGGTTTTGTATCACTTGGATAAGGTTGCAGTAGCATCTGTACGAGCAGACCATCTCGTTTCTGAGAGATAATTCACTGTAAGTTCTTTCCCCTCCCGATGGTTCATTAGAACAGACCAACAATGGGTGGATGCAAAAAAAAGGGTAAACGTTTGTCAGGAAATCAAAAAGCTTACAGCTTCTACACAGCAAGGTTCAAGGAATGCGCTGTGCATATCTAAAACACGGACAGTGGATTACATCTCTTCAGTCTTTGTTGCATATCAGAGTATTTTCTATCCATGTTGACTCGCATTATCATAAGTCTGACCACGACAATCCATAATATAAATTGTTTCCGACGTCAAATAATCCAGCAAGTCTTGTGACTTTCAACCAATATTAAATTCAGACCTTTCTACCTGGGGGAGGGAAGAAATGTGAAGCTGGGGTGGAATGAATTAAAATTCAGTAAAATGGAAAATACTGTACCTCAGGGGTATTTTTCACAGGAGGAATCCCCCTTTACTCCTCCCCCCTTAATTCAACACTGTGAAAATGTGAGGAAGCATTCAAAGGGTGTGTCATTCAACACATACTGCACAGTAACACTGACCTGGCCAACATCTTGTGTTGAATCGACCGAAACTATGTCACGGATTTGCGAGTACCTACAAGTAATTTTATCCACGGCAACCAGGGGGCTGAGATACATGTTCTCTATGTCCCCGCCTTAATCCGGCACAGCATGCAGTGAATTCTTATTTTACTCTTTGTAGCACATTTTAAGGAAGTATCAATATATATATAATTTTAAATTCACATAATATCTATACAGCGTACTGTGGACATTATTACACACATTTTGTTTCTTTTCACTCAATAAGCTAAACAACCTACGCATATCAATTCAGTCTTGTTTATATGCTTTGGCTACACTTATAAGTAAAATCAAATAATTAAGTTTTTTAAGTTCGGTAAGAAACATCGCACTTTACAGAGACTGGCATAAAATTACCCTGCACCGCTACGGGATTCAAAAGCCCAATGTCCGATTAAGTTTCTCCATTATCCCCAATTACTTCTATAGGTATTCCAAGGGAGGCCCGGCATGGCCAGGTGGTTAGGGCGCTCGACTCGCAATCTAAGGGTCGCGGGTTCGAATCCCCGTCACACCAAACATGCTTGCCCTTTCAGCTGTGGGGGCATTATAATGTGTCGGTCAATCCCACTATTCGTTGGTAAAAGAGTAGCCCAAGAGTTGGCGGTGGGTGGTGATGACTAACTGCCTTCCCTCTAGTCTTACACTGCTAAATTAAGAACGGCTAGCGCAGATAGCCCTCGTGTAGCTTTTCGCGAAATTAAAAACAAACAAACAATTCCAAGGGAGGGGGTACGCACTTGGAAACAAACAAGTTATGATACTCTCCCGTGATAAATACCAGAGCACATGTGTGTCACATTTAGTTCTGCTAGTTTGTGAGTGGGGTATGAACATAATTTCAAACATGAGACCCCAGAGATCCAAAATGGATGAGGAACCAGATTCGGGTTTAGCGATTTAAAAACACATTCATTTTTAGATCTCCATCGTATCTGAATAACCATTCGAGCGAGTTAGCTTTAAATCCCCCTTGGTGGTGGTGGTGGGGCTACATCACACCCTCAGGTACACCCTGAGTCCTCATGATAGCTTTGAAGCTGTGGGAAAAAATTCATGGACCTAAGAAAACAAACACACAACTTCAATTAATATTAGAATTTTCAATTTAAAAGTATAGTTTCAATTAAGAAGACCTCTACCGATGAAATACACAATCTAGCAGCTTTTGTGTTCTTAAATTACGCGCCAAAACCGGAAGTTGCATCTGAGCCACACCGAGGTAGGACTGAATTGAATAAGCAAGTTCAAAAAGTATTATCAGTTAGTAGTAGTTGTGTGAATGATCAAATTTTATTAGAAATACACGAGCTAAATAAGGAAACATTATAATAAGGTTAACGTAAGTAATTTTTTTAACCTTTCAACAATTTATATAATTTAATGAATCAACTATAAAATGTGAACATTTCAGTAGAAAAAGATTTATGCTAAAAATAGAATTTACATTGAATTAGTATTAGTAAGTTTTAGCAAGATAGCTAGCAGTTGTAACTAATAAAAGTACTATGACAGACTCGACTAGGACATGTAGAAGTCCATGTAATACTTTTAATTTGCGGAATGATTTTATTTACAAATACAAGTTAAACTTTAAAGATTAGATATGTCTTGAATTAATGTCTAACTCTAAGAACTTAAGCAAACGTTAGGGTTACCATATTTGAAAGCATGTTAAGTTTAGGCTTAACATGACGAAGCATTGTTTTGTTACTGTTAATGTTATGTAACAATTAATAATGATAAAGCATGACTCGCTCAGCAAATATATTTGTAGTTTGATGTAAAGTATGACAGCTAAATTAGTGTGATGCTATTAAATTTTATGTTAAAAAGAATCAGTCCACGTACAGCAGTGTAATTAGTATTACTAAAAAAATACTATAAAAATGTATAAATATATATTAAAGTATAATACTGGATAAGTACTTAATACCAAAAATTTATTTTAAATATTTTTCCACATTTATCAGATCTCCAATTCAATTGCCCAATTTACAGCAGGTAATTTTATCTCATTTCTTCAAAAGTTATTTGTTTTTTAAAACTTTGAACCATAATTTTGAGCAATGATCACTTTCAACCAAATGTTCCCCAGTCTCCACCCTTTCAACTATTTCTATATTAGAAGTTAATAATAAATCTATAATAGTATTGTTCCTACTTGGTACCCTAACCAATTGAAGAAACCATCCTGAGCATTTTCTAAAATTTATATCTGTCATGATCTGACTAACAGTGTAACATTTCCCAGTCTATATGCCATAATGTTCTGTCTACGTTAGTACTTCCAAGAACTAGTGAGTGAAAGCAATGAATGTGTATGACATTGGCAGACAGGTCTCACTGGAACACCCAGGTGTATGTTAGTTTTTATTGTAAAAAATTGTGATAATTAAGTTAAACCTAAGATTTTTATCATTGGTAAAATCATATTGCACTTAAAGCAATATTAAGTCACTATCAGTAGTCATTATGGTTTTGGATTTCATTGTTTACTTTTATTGTGACTGATTGGTTCACTATTTATATAATATTAAACTTTTGAGAGATAGAATTAAAAATAAGTAAGGTGTTAACTACATAACAATTGGATGTTTGCATCTTGTCTCTCTTATTATGAGCTTAAAGTAGAAAGTAATTAATTTTCTGGTATATGTTAATTTATATCATATGTTAAGTTAATAAGTTACGTGTCAATCTTTAATTATATTGTGTAATTTTAGAGTAATACAGACATTATGCAGACTAGCTGAACAAATAAGTAATTATATTACCAACTAAATTATTATTATCTAATTTATATTTTTATTGGTTGAATCAAACTTTTTGTACATATATAAATTTTTTTTATTAGTTGGGAAACATGCAACAGAATCAGACTGACCTTGGAGATGGGATACCTACATTCAAAGTATGGATACTTTTGGATACATTAAGAAAATTCATATCTCAGTGTTGTCATGATGATGGTTGAAACTGAGGTTTGACTTCAGTATGATTTTAATTGTGTTGTTTTCATTGTTCGGTGTCACGCCACCTATCTTACTAGTTTATCCAGTGTTGATGACAACTTAGTTTGTAAGTCAATCACCTTGTAAGAAAAAATATCTCCCTACTTGTTCTGTTAATTTTAGAACGTAGCACATAGAAATCTGTTTTTGTTGGTTTTTTTTTACAAGTCCCCTGGGTAAACTTGAACTTTTCTAGTAAATCTGACCTTCTCCTTTAAAACACCTGAAAGACCTTGGTGGCCCTGGTGGTGTTATATCTATATGTAATCTTGTGACATTTCTATTTGCTGATGATATCGATTAGATAAGTAAAAATAAATACTTGCAAGGAAGGAAATGTCAGAAATGTATTGATGAGAATTTCAAACACAGACAGCAAAAAACAACAAATTAACAAATAAAGCAAAATCTTTATTCACAATAGAATAGGGACTATTCAGCTTACGTATTTCTGTTGTCTCTTACTGGCTGCACGGGACAAACATGAGAAGATTTCTGTTATACCATGCTTTTACAGTTAGACAAATTACTCAAATGTGGTATACCATAATCCCAAACAGCAGGTGTCGTTGACGATATTCCAATTACAACATACATTATAGAAACAAAAATCATAAAAATTTGTACTAGTATCTGTGTCATCCCTTGAGATGTCCCCATCCCCACGGGGGCAAAATGTATGACTTTTCAGGAACTATTAATTAACGAGAATGGCATGACTACATGCAGAACACCAGGAAAATTTAGAACAATTGCCTGAATACATCTGAATAAACATATATTCTACACTAGTTTGGGAAGGACGAAACTGATAGCTGAGACGATCTATCAGCCTTTCTACATAACATTAATAGCTGCACGAATTAGGTCAATTCCAACACTTCTTATCAGATGCTCGGGAATATTGCAAAAACAGAGTAGAATATTTAAAAGCTCTACCATTTCATAGTATTCAACAAAAACCTTGCCATTAGTATTGAAGCTTTAAGGGTCCAGTATCAGTTTTTACTTTTTGATTACCTTTAACATACGTCAAAAACACTGCTGTTAATGTTAACATTATCAACCAGCTGTTTCTTACAAGTCCTTTTGAATTTCCCAATTTTTTAGAAATAAATCCATAGCTTTCCTCTAGTTTTGTTAATATTCCAACCTATTTAATCTAACGGCATTTATTCCATGTTATTTCCTTTGTCTTCAATTAGGTTTGATCATTGATGTTATCCTTGAGATTATGAATGAAGATTGTACACTTGTGTTAGTGGGGAAAAAAATCATCATTTCTCTTACTTCCAAACTTAATACTACACTAAACTTATTTATACATTTTTTAATCGAATACTTCACATTTTAAATCTAGTCTTTAAAAATTTCTCTGAAGATTGATTCTGAAATGCAGTTAAATTTTTTTTTCATCTGTTATATTGCTGTTAATGACATCTGGTGAGCAGCAATGAACAGAATGAAGCTTAGTATTCTAAACTGGATTTTTACACGTTTAGGGTTGTGTTACATTAAAAAGGGAGAAAAAATTATATATTTTTCCCCCTTTGAAAACAAGCATAGGATGTTTGTAATTATAAGGGTTACATGCTTCAGACTTCACTCGCAGTTTAAATCGGCAAAAATGGTGTGAATCCAAGAGATATTGGACTTGGTTTTTACAATATTTTTCTGTTTGTAGTGTGTTCTCGTTGGTGATGGTGGAACAGGAAAAACAACGTTTGTGAAGAGACATCTGACAGGCGAATTTGAAAAAAAATATGTTGGTAAGGTCCCCCCCCCCATTATTATTATTTCTTCTCTTAGACTGGGAGAAACTACCAATAATAAATATGTCATAATAAATCTAAGCTGGTAAATCAAAAAGGCATCTTAGGTCTTAAGTATAATGTTGTTTTCGTGATATTTACTAAGCCTAATGAAATTTTAACTTCAAAAGCTATTGACAAAATATAAGACAAAAAAAAAGGACTTCTATCTAAATTCCTCATGTTTTACTGGCAATAGTTACTGAGGTTCACTTACATTTCATGTCTAAGAACCCTGTTTATCGAAGTGTGAATATTTTTGTTTTCGTTAGATTGATTCCTCGCATTCTTAACTGTTATGTTTGTTTATAAGCCACCAGGGTAATTTTGAAGCGATGATTGTCTATAATTGAAAGAGAGCAGTGTAGTGACATCAATTAGCTTATAAATAATGGGTTGTTCTAATATGATTTGGTGTACATTACTTTTAATTTTGATGTTAGTTGGTGAGTAATTGTATTTTTAATAACAGCTGAATGATTAATTGATTACATTGTTTAGTGTTGTGCAAAGTAATTAATTAATGTTTCAAAAATAATCTACCAATCAAGATTAATGTTTTAAATTATTACTGCTATCCAAGTTTGTGAGAGTAATTGATTAGTTGAATGTAATCCTATGCATAAGGGCTCAGTTAATTAAGTATTTTTAGCTGCAGCGTAGTGGCTCGTAGAATGTCTCCGTCATCTCTTGACCGATTTGAGATCTAATTACAGTTTTGAACTCGGGAGGTCAAGCCCTTTTGACTGACTTCTTTGACTATGCCCCACGGTCTTATACATTAATTTATAGTCTATAGTTTCTTATGAATTCCCTTTAACATTTACGATTTTACCCCCCATTATTTGTCATTCTATTTGGTATTGCTGGCTTACAAAAAATCTAGCTAATAATAAAAAAAAGATAGTCTCACAGATTAATTTACTGTAATCGTACCTAGAACACTTACTCTCTTGAAATTGTCTGTATGGAAATATTTTATATACAGAGATTCATTTATGTTTCAGACAATAAAGTCACCGTAGTTTAGTCTGAAGTAGTACTTAAAACTGTAATGACTGACCAGGATTAATTGAACTAACTACTACGGATTTCCGTTGAAGAATTACTAAAAAAAAAGTATAGTAACAGCGAGTTATAGTTTAGTCTGAAGTAGTACTTAAAACTGTAATGACTGACCAGAATTAATTGAACTAACTACTACACGGATTTCCGTTGAAGAATTACTAAAAAAAGTATAGTAACAGCGAGTTATAGTTTAGTCTGAAGTAGTACTTAAAACTGTAATGACTGACCAGAATTAATTGAACTAACTACTACACGAATTTCCGTTGAAGAATTACTAAAAAAAGTATAGTAACAGCGAGTTATTTATAATATGTTTTATCATGAGTGAACCGAGTCATTGATGTTGCCGTTTCATGATTCAAGATCACCCACTACTACTTACAGTTAATACCTTAATCGTAGGGAGGAGTAAATGTGCTGAAAGGAGCAATTTTATTACGGTTGAACTTTGTGTTGTGCATTAATGTCAAAAGTAATTCTCGTTTACCCATTCACTCCGAGTTATCTTGCCGAGACGAAAATTATTTCCTATCCTCATGTTGCTTGTAACGGAAAGCTGCAAAAACTCGAACATTTAACTGTCCATTTTCTCATACTTTATAATCTTAGTATCAAATCGGGATATGACATACTTCAAACTGGCAGACATTTTATTTATGTTTCAAATTCTAAGAAGCAATTCTTGTTGTTAGTGAGACACAAAGCAGTGTTAATTTTGGCTAATAAGCTAGGTGCAACCCTTTGGAAAAATTTAGATCTTACCACTTCTACAAATGGCCAATAAGATTTTAGGAGAATTTCACCAACCCTCGTTCTGAATTCAGTAAGTGGCCAAGTTCGGTTTATCGAGCTGCTCCGCAGAGTTGCCAATACATAAACTATTTGTTGTAAATTAACAAAATTCAAATTAAGAAGGGAAAAGGTGTTATCACAGTTGGTTCCTAACTTTCTTTTTTTACTTGTGTTTTTATTGTGATGAAACTAACAGTTAAGTTTTTAAATGTATTCTACAATGTAAATTATTATTTTTCCAGCTACTCTAGGTGTTGAAGTTCATCCATTGTTATTTCACACAAACCGTGGTCCAGTCAGGTTTAACGTGTGGGACACGGCAGGACAAGAAAAATTTGGAGGCTTACGTGATGGGTACTACATTCAGGGTTAGTTTCCAAGTCATCCATAAATCTTGCTTGATTTGATATGTCAAAAACAGAAAAACAACCTGTATTTTATTTTTAATAGTTTAATTGAAGCAAGTACGAAGACAACTTCTTGTTTTAAGTGTTTCACTTTTGTGTGCTTTGTTTAGGTCAGTGTGCCGTTATCATGTTTGATGTAACATCAAGGGTCACTTATAAAAATGTTCCTAACTGGCATAGAGATTTGGTACGAGTTTGTGAAAACATACCCATCGTCCTTTGTGGAAATAAAGTAGACATCAAAGACAGAAAGGTTAAAGCAAAATCAATCGTGTTCCACAGAAAAAAGAACCTTCAGGTATGTATAAGTAGTGAATAGAGTTGTGAGAACATTAGCAGTGTTTGCTGCACCATCTGTATCAATGTACATAGTTGATTATGTGTGAGACAGAAAAGCAACTACTGAACATTTTTTTGAAAAATTGTATTCGTGCATAATAAGTACCATATTTTTCGGTATATAGGACGGATTTTTTTACCCCAAAATTTGATGTCAAAATCTGCTTGCG
>NW_013666807.1:93346-121088 GCF_000517525.1 Limulus polyphemus
AGTATTTTCTTATTTTGATGTTTTGAGTTCTTTTGTGTTTTGGACAATATATACTAATTTTTAAAGTATCAAATTGAACTTTTGTTCAATAAAAATCTTTAAAATGCAACTGTAGCTTTTTTCCCCAAAACTGTCTTCAAAATAAGGGTCCGTCTTATATTCTGAAAAATATGGTAAACAACTAAATTTAAATCTACTATGCATGCTGCTGTTGATTGAAGTAAAATGTTGTATAAAAAATTGGAGCAGTTAAATAACTCCTTTCATAAAAAAAATAATTAATTAATGCAAAATAGAATCATAAATTAAGCATACCAATAAATTACTTTATTATTTATATTTCTTGCCCTATACCTGCTATACTTTTTAGAAGCCATCTGTTAGTAACAAGTTTATAGTCACATGAGCAGAGCAAAGATTATTGATGTAAGTTCAGTGTTTATTAGGAGTTTTAAATGAATATAGTTCCATTTATGTGGGTGTCCATAAATTAATTTCCTGTTTTGTGTAACTATCTCTGAGAAACACGAGCTGTGAAACTTAGTATTATAGGTTTAACTGTAATTTTTTAAAAATATTTTAATTAATGAAAAAATAAAATAAATTTGTGACTCTTTCTCGCTGTCTTTGTTCAAAGTATTATGACATCAGTGCTAAAAGCAACTACAACTTCGAAAAGCCTTTTCTGTGGTTGGCTAGGAAGTTAATTGGAGATCCAAATCTAGAATTTGTGGCTATGCCGGCCCTTGCCCCACCAGAGGTTGCCATGGATCCAGAATGGCAGGCTAAACTGGAGAATGAAATGAAGGTGGGTGATAGAACAAGATGACGCTAGTTGTTAGAAAGTTATCATTTGACATCGAGTAGACTGAAAGAAAAATCAATTTTATTGATTATTTTTCATAAGAATAGGTTTAGCTGTTAAAAAAAAAAAGATTGTGTATATTAAGTTTTGGTTTGGTTTGTATTAGTCAAAATAAAAAAAAAATATGTAAAAAATCAGTTTGAGCCCTAACTAAACAATGGTTCAAATTGGGCAGCAATAAGGTAAGGTGGTTTAGGGAGAATGTGTTTATGTCCCAACTTGGGTAAGTTAACACCTTGGGGGGAAAAAAGGTTTAGAAGGTTAATAAGGTATTGTAATGTAAACCCGTGGGAAGTCAAAATGATGCTGTAATGACAACAAGTCAGTATAAATATTAGTTATAACCCTCGTTATTGTTTGTGTTTTATATGTTCATCTTACATAGTACCTTTTATACTTTACATTGATAAATTAGGCTAAATAACCTCAATGTTTTGGTACAAATGAATATCCAGTTTTTTGTTGTTTTTTTTAATATAGAACACAACAATAATAATGAATGTTTAAGGTGAGATGGTGAAGTTATCTCTCAAGAAAGTTTAAAATGTTTCTATAGAGCTGTGATTGTTAAATGTTACTTAATGTAATTAATGAAAACAGAAATAGAATGTTGACAGAAATGTTTTGTTTTTCAGGAGGCTCAGAATACTTCTTTGCCTGATGATGATGATGATGACTTATGAAGATTGAATCTGTTCTAGATTATGTAATCTTTGAAAGAATGTATCTAAATTTTGTCAAACTACTAATTGAAAAAAGTTGCATGCATTGCTTTGTCGTTTGTACAGAAGCCATTAAAATTCTTTTAAATTAGATCCTTTTTTGTAAAAAATCACCTTTTTGTGTGCCCATGGTCTTGCTGCAAAGTAGCATACAGATCAGCTATAAAATAATCTTGTAGCATTTCTTCTGTTGAACAAAACCGTGTTGTTGTTACCTAGCACAATGTTTAATCAGAACTTTAGTTATATCAATAAAATAAACCTTGAAGTATTTACCTTATGATAACCACAGTATACAATGATTTTGGTATGTGATAAGTTCATAGTGTTTTCATTATTGATTAAATCTGCTTCTCACAGTTTCCTCGAACAGATTTAATATTTTACTTAACTTTGTAGTAGTTATTTCACTGAAGTCAATAAAAATACAATTTTCAACAAACTATGATCAGATAAGTTTTATTTCGTTTTGAATAACTTCCAAATTTTAGATACACTTATGAATATTACATTCTGTGGTCTGTGACATCAGGTAGTTGAGAGTATTTAAAACAACTGTGTTGCTTTCCATTTCTGATACTATTAATACGACAAGTTTTAGCCTATCAAATTTGCATCTTTTACAGTTTTTATAAGTAAAAACAAAATCTCAAGAACTCTGGAAGTTTGGCGTTGCTGTTATCTTCATATAGAATACTACACAATTTAAATACTTTGGTTTTTTTGATAGTAAACATTTTAATGACTGAAATACATCGGTCAGTCTTGGGAAAGTTTCCAAAAACTTGTATATTAAGAAACATTTTCGTAAAGTGTTTCTAGTTTATCATTTTACCCAACTTTAAAGTAAATTATTTTAAATAAATCGGGGAAAAAAAAATTGGCAAAAGATGTATCTACACTTTGAACAAGGACAAAAAAAACTTAGCATTTTACTTCATTTTATACACCCAAGATTATCAAATTAATATTTCAACCATACAGTTTACGCTGCTAACCTGTAGGTGCTATATAGGTATCATAAAAAAAACATCACAATAAGAAATATTCCAAAAAGTTAGGTTTGCCAATGAGGTCAGTTTCACTGACTTTGAAATTTAAAATATTTTATGTAGGAAATGAGTTAATTTTTTTATTACTGAGGAAAACAAATTCACTTAATTTTGCACAACATTAGTTTGTTTATAAAGTTAATTACAGTTCAGCTTCGTCTAACATGATAGAATGAAGTGCACATTATAGCATTAATGATTCTACAGAACTACGTACGTATATTAAAAGTGCTATTTTCATAAAATTATTTACAAGTAAATATGCAATTGTCAGAAAACCTAATTCTGTAGAACTATATACGTTTACTAGGATATAATTCTCAAGAAGTAATGTTCAGTGTTCTATAGACAAGCACGTACATGTTCTACCTTCAAGGACAATTACACTTGACATTTTAAACATATGCACAAACATTCAAAAATAAAGAATAACGTGAAAAATAAAAAGTGAATTTTAAAAGAATGGTGACTACTTCAAGTAGTCAATTAAGATTATTGCCAAGGTCCTTATAAGTCAACTTTGTAAGAGGTGGAGCTATACTGTAATAAAATCTGAAAATACACAAAGTGGCTAAGAGGAAAATCTGGTCAGCATTTTGTTTTGAAACTTTTCATTGACAGTGATTAAGGTTGTTTGGCTTAAATTGGACATGTTGTCCTTTTTTTTTTTTATCCTTGTGACTAACCATTTTTATGTATTCTTAAGTTTTACCCAAACAAATAGGTTTAATCGGGAACTTTCTGGTTAATGAAAAATGATCGTCAAGTTGGCTGACTAAAGGAACAAGAAGATCAAACACTCGTATTCACACTGATAGAATTGACCTTCTTATTCCTTACCGTCTGTCAGTGTGAATACGATTGACCTTCTTATTCCTTAACGTTATTACTATCTATCAGTGTGAATATGAGTGATTGACCTTCTTATTCCTTGACGTTATTACTATCTATCAGTGTGAATATGAGTGATTGACCTTCTTATTCCTTGACGTTATTACTATCTATCAGTGTGAATATGAGTGATTGACCTTCTTATTCCTTGACGTTATTACTATCTATCAGTGTGGATACGAGTGATTGACCTTCTTATTCCTTACCGTCTATCAGTGTGAATATGAGTAATTGACCTTGTTATTACTATCGTATCCACACTGATAGATGGTAATAACAGTAAGAAATAAGAAGGTCAATTACTCATATTCACACTGATAGATGGTAATAACGGTAAGAAATAAGAAGGTCAATTACTCATATTCACACTGATAGATGGTAATAACTGGTAAGAAATAAGAAGGTCAATCATATTCACACTGATAGATGGTAAGGAATAAGAAGGTCAATTCGTATTCACACTGATAGATGGTAATAACGGTAAGAAATAAGAAGGTCAAACACTCTTATACGTACATAGTTATGACAAGTATAAATACCTGAATGAACACATGGTTGTTCAAGTAATGAAAGAATGTCAATAGTTGTCAAATATTTTTTTATCTTATTCAAATGTTAAAAAATAGAAAAAATCATCATCGGCAAAAAAAATCACATCATCATGATGATATATGCAAAATTCTGATGTAAACTCTGTTTATTTTGTAATCTTACCCAAAAGGCTTGATAATTATTATGATGTTTTATTAAAGTTAATATAGGTTTGGCTAATTGAACAAGAATTCACCTACAGAAAAAACATCTTAATAATTACTTAACTACTAAGACTTCCAGAAGATTTGTTTACCAAATGATAACAGGAGCTATATTCTGAAGTAACAAAACCTAAGCCTGTTTTTAGTGTAGTTTTATATCATGATCTAAGTACTTATGATAATGTTGTGGTGCATTAATAATTATCATAAATTTTAAGTTATTTTTTAATTGTGAGAAAAAACTTAATACAATTTTGAGCTAACTTCTCAGTGTATTTTATTAAATGCAAGCTTACACATTTTCACTTGTAGGCTCTTCTACAGGTGTATGACAGTTTGACAATTTCTCAAGTTAATGAATAAATACAAATTGAGTAATATTTAGGTCAGATTTTTTTACATTTTTATTGTGAATTTTGACAATATAGATTTTAGAAATCCAAATTGTTTCTTGCCTGACAAAGAGCTCATAAATGCATCCAATAAATACATTGTGGAGTTAG
This sequence comes from Limulus polyphemus, assembly GCF_000517525.1. Taxonomy (NCBI): domain Eukaryota; kingdom Metazoa; phylum Arthropoda; class Merostomata; order Xiphosura; family Limulidae; genus Limulus; species Limulus polyphemus. Next base: position 98,135 of record NW_013666807.1, read on the forward strand.
CCCAAAATTTTATTTTGTTAAGCCTAATTATAAAAGCATTAAAAATTAGTCACCAATTAATAATTAGATTTAGGTCAGTTAGTCCAAAATTTTATTTTGTTAAGCCTAATTATAAAAGCATAAAAATGAGTAACTAATTAATAATTAGACTTAGGTCTTTATAAAAAAAACTAAGTAACTAGTTAATAATAAGACTACTAACCATGACATTAACTAATTAGTACCTAATATAACAAATAGTAAATAATTATATTCGGATGTTCACAAAGTTGATCTAAATTTTCTTGTATGACACTTATTTGATTTCCAAGATATCTTTTAATGTTACAATAATGCTTTAAAACCTTTGTAATAACAAAAGTTAAGAATTTTTAGGAAATTTCATTTGTTTAAACAGAGATGTAGTCAAGACCGGGTGGGTGAGACCGAGACTGTAAAGACTAAGATAAAAGATATTTTTTATGCAACCAAAAATTCAAAAAGTAAACTTATTATTATTGGCGTAGCTCTCGCTTTTATTCAAAAATGCTACTTAGATTATAAGATTTGCCGCATGAAAAATATATTGATTTTGCTAACGACCCCCCTTGATCTTGACAACAACTGTGTAAAAATCACCATTTTACTATCCTACTTTAACTTGACGCCTTCTTAAGCACGTGTAAATATAAGGGCCTTAAACATTACAATACTTTGGAGATCCCTTCATACGATTTTGATCATGTTTTTTTTTTTTTAGAAATTTGGTTGAAAAAAACAAAAAGTATCACTCTATACATAAATGAAGTTGACCTATATATGATTCATGAAAATGGAAGAACTTACAATACTGGTAGTAGTATTAGGATGCACCTAAAAAACCAATCATTGCACACCCTTGTAATTGTTTGACCAATCGCTGCTGTGTTTTAACTTCACAACTTTCATAAACTTTGATATATATATATATATGAAATTGTCGTTTCAGAGTTAAAGATTAGCAGGGCACATATTTCGCATCAAAAGTGGTGTGGAAATTATGAACTAGGAAGAGGTGTCAGCTTATTATGATGTTAAAAAACAATCTCAACATTACACATACCTGTACTTTAATGTAAACATTACAAATGCAAACTATTTTTTAATTAATGTTCTAATGTTTCAGACTAAATTTTTACATACGACTGAAATAACAAAAATAAATATGAGTCTCTTTTGGAGGACTTTAGTATTTACTTTGAGTATGTCTCATAGTACACCTCGTGTGTCCTCTAATGACCAACTCTTCTAGAACCACTGAGTTTTCCGATAGCTACTTATAACCTAATTATTCTTACATATGAAACAGGAAACAGCCTCCTACAATTGCTTTTTAAGAAATTGTGTAAAACTAATCTTATTATATAATAAATTTTTAAATCAGTTTCTTATAACAAAAAATAATCGTAGGGTTAAACTCACTAAATTCAAAAGATTACATAAAAAAACTTTTTTTTTCTATAAACACATGTACTAAGTTGCAGACCATGATGGACTACAAGTTAGGTAAAAAGTATAAGAATGATTATCAGTGTTTAATAAATCAAAATTACATTGCCATCGTGAAGGTAAAGAATAAAACGAGCCCACACCATAACAAAACCTAGAAAAAAAACAACAGGAAAAGCACCTATTTACAAGTTTACACCTAGAAAAATAAAAGATGATGCGAACAAATGTCACAGTTTTAAAAGGGGAGATTGAGGATTTATTTAAATATTTCCTTTTAAAATTTGACTTATTTTAATGCTAAGTTTATTTGTATACATTGATAATAAAGTAGTTTAATCAAATTTTGAATGTAACACTGTAAAAGGTTGTGGCAGGCATAATTTGACATACCCGTGGTAAGAGGGTTAACTTAGAATGGAGTACTTCTATCAGTTTAGGAAATCGCAGAGACATTATCCGCATGCCCAATGTTAGAAAATAATAATAACAGGTCAAGTAAAAATATAAATACCCACCAGGTAGTTATGTATATTTTACACACGAATAATTTAAAAGTACATGCTAAAACTTCAAAAAACCCGTTGCATAATTTTATGCAAAGAAAAAAATCCTCCAAGCCAGTTCGGAGTATTTTATTATTATCATAATGTTTAAAGACATGCAGTATTATGATATATTTATTTAAAAAAAATCATATCTTAAAATAACCTTGTTACATGCAACAATGTGGAAAGATTTTTTTTTTCTTTTAATCAACCTCGTCACTGCTTAATATTATCAAAAATGGCCCAAACTGTTGTAAAGATTAGTTCAAGTGACATTTACTGGATTAGACCTAACCTACACACAAATTACTTTATATTTTATTTTCCCTATTGAAAGAATTAATGATAATAAGTATTAGAATCACAGTAATGACAAAATCATCTTTAATTACAGAGATTATGGAATTGTTTCAAATTTCAACATAAGCATTCACTCTTAAAATGTTAATTCACAATATTTTAACTACTAAAAAAAAAAAAAAGAAGAAATAACAGCATTTAAGTGAAATATTTTTTAAAACAACCAAAATTTCTGTAATTAAGTATGTTTGTTGGTATTATTGTCCTTCAAATATTTATTACAAAATGTCATTTTTCTGCTTGATGTATTAATGATATTTTTTATACTCTAATTCCTAGGATTAAATTTCTATGATACGTACAAAACAAGTATTCAAAATTGTAAAACTTTTGTTTAAACGCAGTAAAGTATCAGAAATAATTAGCACATACTAAATTACATACTTTCAATTTCACTAAACGTACGCTGGCTAAACAGCGGAAAAAACTATGGGTGCATATAAGAAAACCATCAAAGACATATCTCTGTGCAAAAAATTTGAAAATGTATTCAACACTGTGATATATTTATGGAGCTAAAATTACTGTATATACAAATAATTGTATACCAAAACTAATATGTCCTATGAATATCAATAAACTAGTTTTCTCAACACTAGTTTTTCTTTTTTTTTTACAGGTGACATTATTTGTTTGTGTTAACAACATACAACTAATGTTCTATTGATGAAATACGCATCTATAAGCTATGCTTGTACTTATTGCCATCTTATCAAATATTATGTATCTATGAAACTACGTTATTCTAAAAAAACATTGGTGGTTTGTGCAGTTCTGTGTAGTATATTCTTATTGCCTGTTTTTAAACAAGTGCCGTGGTGCACGGTGAATTAGAATAATCACATACAGTTATTTACATTTTATGACATAATACGCAATTCAATGCCTTCGGTATCGTACATGACGTAAAGTTACCATCCACGAATCTTTAAAACGTAGCATAGCATATCAGTACTTTCCACTTACTCGTCACAGTAACTTCAGTTAAAATATTAAATTCACTTTGACATAATCAATCAAATTCAGGAGCTCTTTCAACCAATGGTGTTGAAGCATGGTGAAATTAATCTAATATTACACAGCAGTGGAACAGTAAACTTCATAGTTCATCAATACTTTCTGTGATAAAAACATAACATAACAATAGAGCAGTATAACAAGATTTTTTTACTTTTTTCAATTTTTATATTTATTTACCAGCTGATGTGGAAGTCACACATTAACACAAAATGAAAATAATGGAACATCGTCCAAACATCTTCAGTGTTATATTGCCAAAACTTTAAAATATTTTTTTTTACATTTTCCAGATCCACAAGTTAAGAGTAATATATATTTTCATATAGTAAATCACAGTTCGATGAGTATTTTTTACGAGATGCTGCTCGGTGTGTTAAACTTTCAATTACCAATGCAACAAAGAATAAAAATAATGTAAATGACTATCAGTTTTAAACTGGTGTGGGTTTTAAGTAAAATTAGTCAATATTTATTTATCTAACTTGCTCATCTGAATTAAGATCTTTTACGCCCAAGTTTCACTCGACTGTTAGTATGGTGACGTTCAAATGGTATGCTGATCCGTAAATATCTCATGAAACAAAAAAAAGAAAAAGAGATCATAGTATCGACTTATCCAAATTTCTTTTTTTATCCTCTGTAATAAAACCATAGGTAAAAGTTTAATACACTTAAAATTTTTAAGTAGAAAAAACAAGTTACACCCGAGTCAAAAAATTTGGAACTTGACTGATAAACCATGGGAACACTGCATACGGAGATTAAACTCGGCTCCTGGAGTAGCGGGGAGGTCTGGCGGTTTGCTTTCACATGCCCAGATATCCACCTAACGTCGACACAAGGATAATCACCAGAATTACCACACAGATCATGATCATGATCTTTTTCTAGAGAAGAAAAATAAAATAATTATAATAAGATGGAAACAAATATCACGTAAAGATCTAGGAAACCCGAGGTTCTTGAAGTACTACTTTAGTTACAAAATCATGGAACTAAGTTAAAAAATGTCCAGTGAAAACATCAACAACTTCATTCAATAAAAAACTGATTCCTAGGAACATAAAACACATTAGAAAGGATTATATCCCCACCACAGTAGTTAAAATATTTAGTTTACAAATACTACATTATCATTTAATGATTTTCCTCTACTTATTTTGAAAACAAAAAGTATTCACAAGATTTTATGAAATGACTTGTAATAACTAAATTTATCAGCAGTTTCATATTTATGGAAAAGAAAATAACTCAAAATTACAAAAGATGAGATCCACAATTAGCAATTCCACTGTTTTAGGAACAATATTAATTAAAATATTTCCTATAAATCACAGCTAGTTCCTAATAACACTATTGAAAACTGCTTTTTTTTTTATAATAGCACACACTTGTTTATGACCCAATTGTTAAGAATGTTGACACAGTAACTTGTGATATTCCAAGCATTTTAATATCACTGAAAAAATGTCCCAACTAGCCCACTCTCTTGTTCCAGAAATTTCACAAAACATCAACTTTAAATGTCCATTTGTCTCACCAACAACAAAAACATAGAATTATTATGCGATTGCAAAGTTTATGTGAATATTTTTATTTGTCTCATCAACAACAAAAACACAGAATTAGTGTGCGATTGTAAAGTTTATGTGAATATTTTTATTTGTCTCACCAACAACAAAATAAACACAGAATTAGTATGCGATTGTAAAGTTTTTGTGAATATTTTTAATGAACTTTAACCAACTTCTAATTTTGAAAATAAGACTTGCTTGTGCTACAATTGCTGGACTGTCGATATGGAAAACATGAGTGTAGAAATATTAAGGAGAACAAGAGATAAGGGCCTATTGTCTCACTAAAATAGTAAGGTGACTGTAAACAATTACTTAAACTATACTAAAGACCACGTTTTCATGAACAATTTATTTAGAATTGGAGCTGGTCTATTTCAGGATGAGGAAGAGTTTGAACACCTAACTAGGCCACCAAATTTAAAAGCTGTCCAACCTCAATGGTCAGTTCCTGAAACCAGCCTTCCACAACCAGCATTAGTTCAACAATTAGAAAAAGCCTTTATCAACAAATGGTTAAAAATATCACTGTCCAAATCACATTCCCTCATGCCAATGCTGTGTTGTCTGCTTGTGGTGGACCAACTACTTAATTAATAACTAAAATGTAGAAATAAACAGGTATTTCCATTACTTTGTATGTTAGTCTCTCCAATGAAAGATTCTGTGCAGTAATTCATTACTTCTTCAGAAAAATAAAGTATTAGTAAAAGGGTAACGTACAACTGAGACAGGTTTTATATGATTCAATAACAAGTTTTACAAAAAAGGAAATTCAGCATTATAAAGTTATTCCTTTCTGTCTCTCTTTTTACTATCGTGAAAAAAAAAAAGAACAAATATTTAAGTTGATTCTTCTATCCATACAGTCTATGAATATTAACACTGTAATTTAGTATAAACTGTAAAATAATGGAAGTTTTAAAATGGAAACACCATAATTAAGGTAGTCTTAGTACAATAGAATTTAACAAAAATTTTATTATCACTTTCAGAGGTTAATATAATGATGTTTACCAAACCACCTAAAATAACCACATTTTAATAAAATACGGTAATTTACAAATACATCAATGTGTGTTTCAAACTACACCAATCATAATTCACAACAAACTCTAGACAAAAAAAAAAACAATTTAACAGAATATAATAATATTTTGTCGTGAGATTAATATAAAAAAAAATTAGTATGAAAATGAGATGTTAAAAACTTATTTAAAATAATATAACAACATAGTACATATAGCAGACACAATAAACTTTAATAAACTGGTAACTCTGTAACGTACTTTTACTTATACAGAGATTTTTGGATTTCATACGTTATCTCAGAACTGCTTAATATAGTAAACTGATAATGGAATCATAACACATTTGAATAAACTAAAATCTCTCAATAGAATGATAAAATTCTTCTAATCAAAAATTAAAGTGTTAGATTGAATACTATATTTCAACTTATCATGCAGCTTTTTTTTACTCTTTTGTCGTGGGAATATTTCTTCATGCAGTAAAAAACATATCTGTACACACAGGGATGGCTAGTACAAGGTCAATCTTATCACATAACAAAAAAACTTCAAAAAACAATTTTCACATAAAAAAACATACATTTCTGCATATCTATAGCATAAAAATGTTCTTTTAATGAATATTCGAATTAACTACAAGATGCTAATAAATAAAAATGCATAAATCAAACTCGAGATTTTGAACCAATTAAATATCATCAGCTCGTTAATTAATTACCAATGAATTCAACAGCACACACCAACATAAAAATTCTAACAGAATTGGAGACCATTGTATTTTGCATTCTTGTAATTATATGTAAATACAATCCTGTATTATATACAGTGCGTCTGCTCACATGTGCTTGCAAAAAAACCTAAAATTAATTTTTTCTACATTATGGAAATTAATATTGAAGGAGTATTTTTAAAGGAACCTCATTTTTATAAAATATTTTTAAAAAATACCTGTAACCATAACAAGTTATTGTAATAAGTGTCAAACACTTCACCATTATATAAACTTCCTTTTTACGGTGGAAATATTAATGGCAAAAATCTAGATGATGTTTACAAAAACTTCATTTCATTACCTAAAGAAACAAAAACGAAGATATTTTTTACCAAATGTAGTGTTAACACTCAAGATTTTTGAGTCACATGGACGTAATCACTTGAAGAAAAAAAGAGTGGGGGGTCCTATGTATTTTTACATTAAACATCAGAATTTTTAATTTTCTGATTTATTATTATCTGTAGTAACATTTAAAATGTTTTCTACATTGCATTGGTTTGCCCACGATGTGCCACAAAAAAGATAAAGTTGCATCGAAGTTAAATCGCAAAGTTCCATTAAATGGGACAGAACATTTACGTCCGTAACATCACAAAAAACAGTATGATTTTCTTTTAAAGATAATTAAGACAGAGTATTCATCATGAACAAACATAGATGAATTGTATTTTCGATATGAATGTTCTAGTGTGAACTTGAAGGTAAAAAGGTTTAAATTTTATAAAAAATTATATGCTGGTAAAGAGGATTACACGAGCAATATGAAGATAGTTTTAGTCTGCATCTCCAAAGTGTGTAATAAAGCAATTTTCTCCATCCCCAAAGTTAAAATTTGTGTATTTATTGGTAAAAAGTGTTAACGAAAGAATATGCATTTTTATATCATAACTCTGTGTAGGGAAAAAGAATGGAAAACTGTTGATCTGTTGATAAATAACACAATAAAAACATTAAATAAAGCATAATAGAAAAAAAAAACTAAGTTCGATTTTGTATATATTTCTTAAAGCTTATGTAGGCCTAATATTCCAAGTACAAAAATCATAACACTTTGATAAAACAGAATAGGAAAGTGTATCTAATTTTCAGGTCTCCGTTTCACAACATTACTTTTAAGAATGCTGTCCTGCACACCACTGATGTAACTCTTGCCCATCAAAGGCATATTCATAATAAAGTAATATAAATTAACTCTCTTTTCAATACTACAGGGTGATGCAAGATTAGCATATCACCATGATATTTTCCTAAGTCCCCCACCTCCTTACTGCAAGTTTTCAAAATCATGTTCATGTTCCACTCATTTTTTTATTTGTCACAAAATTGGTTTGGAAATCATTAACCTTTCAATAGCATGTGGAAGAAATCTTATTATGATATCAATGCTTCATATTTTGAACGGCTCTAAGAGCACGATATAAATAAAACTATGGTGGTGTGCGACTTTTGAATCACCCTGTATGTGTGATTTATTAATGAGGTAGAAGAATGAGTGAGAGTGAAGCATGAAAACAAAACCAAAACCTAAGTACATGAACAATGATGTCTTCTTTTTATTTTTAAGCAAATATTAAACCAGTCTAAGAGTTGTATTTAAACTTCTGGATTAAAAAATTTTCAAAATCAACATACACGATCCAGTATTACATGTAGCTCGTCTTCTACAGATTCATACAAAACAAGTTTATGGGACTTCCATTTTAAGAATATTAATTAAGTTTTAGGAGTATTTTTCAAAGGAACTTACATCATTCTTATAACAAATTTGAATGTAGTGATTTTAATAAATTTGTTTGTTGAATTTAGTACAAAGCTACTCACAGGCTATTTACACTACCCGTCACTACTTTTGAAGTGATATACAAAAGGGCAAGCTGTTAGATCAACGCCACCTACCACCAACTACTTGGTTATTTTAATTTAATAGTATGGAATTTAACTGCCACTTTCATAATGCAACACGGTGCCAAAACATGGAATGCAATTTTTTGTTTTTGATTTTTATGGGGACAAAACCATAGAATGTCAGATCTACAATCTAAGACACAAACTAGCAAGGTATGAACTCTGTAGGCAGTCACTTATTAAAATGGGCCCAGCACAACCTGCTAGTTTGTGTCTTAGGCTGTAGATCTGAGATTAAGTGTATGAACTCTGTAGGCAGTCACTTATTAAAATGGGCCCAGCACAACCTGCTAGTTTGTGTCTTAGATTGTATGAACTCTGTAGGCAGTCACTTATTAAAATGGGCCCAGCACAAACTTTAGTAAACACAAAATTAATGGCTTTTCACAGATAAAAATAGATCTTTCTGTTCACTAAAGAAATGTTACCAGCATTTGTTATAGTTACCATGGATTAAAACATATCTGGTTGGCTCTACCGACCAAAGGTTTCAATGTTCTGCATAAGGTTTAGGTATTTTGATCGCTTTTGTTTTTCTGAATGAAAGCTTCTATAAAAGGAAATGACATTTTTGGAAAAACAATATGTTATAATTACGTTAAAAATGCAGTTTCTCTACAACTAGAAATTTCAGATGATTTGTTGGCAATAAATGTCCCCCAATCAAAGTTGTTGACCCTGCATATAGGTCAGCAAGTAACGGTGGTTTTGGTCTTTCATGTAGCTACTAACTCTTGATTTCTCCATTGTAAGAAATATGTTGATATGTATTACCGAAACAAATAGTCTTGACAGAATGATAGAGTTCACATGATACCTAACTTTTGGGAAGAAATTCAAGTTATGTACAAACCCGTGTGAATATCTTTATCATAACAGGGGGTGTGGAACTTTCCATATTGTCTTTTAACAAGAATCTTTTCGAGATATTGAAAACGGAATTACTGACTCAAAATGGTTTTTCCTCTGGAATCTGTTAACAAAGTCTTTTCTCCACTAAATATAAAATCTGAAGTGGAGCCACAAGTAGAGTAACGATAAATTTACTATTTCTTTCACAATTCTTTTTATCCCAAAATTGTTATAATGAGTTCACTCACTGTAGTTAACATATCTAATGATGCAGGTTAAACAGGTAACAATACGTACTATACTCAATTTATTCAATGATAAGCTAGTTTTTAGTGGAAAAAATGGAAATGGCAAGAAAATATAAAACTGAAATTTAAGGAAGAGTGTGCATTTCAAATTAACGTACAAAGACAAAACATTTCGTTTTATAAATCGTCTTTTAGACCAGAATTTTAACAAACCATATTTCTAAAAGGTGAATTGTAAGATGGTTTAAATTTTTATAGACCTTAAGTAGATGCAACTATCATAATTCCTTTGATTTTCAAGACCCCGAGTTAGACCTATCAAAATACAAGGGTTTTGAAGGTGTGTAGGAACCCTGTTCTTATAAGACACAGATCTGGAAATATTCCAAGGTAAGACATTGAAAAGTATTGAAATATTTTCTGTATTAGGAGAACAGCCTCAACAAAATAACCTTTCGGAAACTCCATCTGTCCACTTTCAGAAGCATAACCACACAGTATTCTAATTAATATATGTTTTTTGTACACCATGGTATTTTTTGTTGTATGAATTCTCTATTCATTTGTAATGAGCTCACCAGCTCATCATTAAACATGAATGGATCACATTGGTAGTTGAGGCTAGTGGAGCGTATTAATTCCTTGAAATATTTTGTCTTTTTGCAGAATTTGTAGTGCATACTGGAAGGATTTAGACATATGGGTTATATTAAAAAAAATCTTTATTCTTCAGATGCTAATAAATAAACTTTTTACTTCAGCCAACGTTTCACCTTTGAAACTTCATCAGAGTTTGTAGTACAAGAAGTCACTTTGAGGAAGTTACAAACAAGAACATTGGCCAAAATAAATTTTTATTATCGTTATATGGAGACTAAAGGCCTTTTTTTTGCCATTTTTCTCTTTTGAGAGTAACTAGCTTTTCAAATTATTTACTCTGCGAACAGAAGTACTTCTTTGTGAATACTGAGGACTGAACAACGACCTTCCAGGTTTTACTTTAAAAAAAAAAGCAATATAGATGTTGAAATCTTTTCATTAACTCTAGTTATTTTCATTGTCATCAGTTTTAAATTTACAAAAGATATTAGATAATTCTGATCATTTATCAGTTTGTTAAAAAAAATACAATGTGATCGAAAAATAAATATTTCCAGTTGTTCTTTACAGAGTGCATCACTGACGACATGGTTACAGTTTTCAGACGTTAGCATTATTACCGAAGCCGATCGCAATTAGTCGACAATATTCTCACAGTTAAGGCTTTAGAACTTGGTGCCAGATAAATCATCTCTGTAAGACCAACAGTCGCTTCAGCCGATGTATATTCGTGGAGACGGTAGCGACTGTCCGAACTGTTATCCCTCCTTTTATATTTTAATTAATCACATTTTCACTTGTCAACAACCGTAACATTCCAGTTTGTATTAAGGTGATGTACAATCACTTATAAATAAACGTTTTTGTCATTGAAACTTAATACACAGTTGAAGCAGTCTCATCATTTTGGAAATGAAAGGAGATGTTTTTTTTCCAAATTTATTAAAAATAATAAAAAAATTACCCAATTGTTCTTCACAACAAATATATTCAGCATACTTTTCTTCTTATTATGGGTAAAGATGGTAAAAAACAAAGTAATTTACGATCTATGAACGTACATACACACACACACACACAGAGTAAACACCGCCAGTAGCAGTACCATTCTATTGCTTTATATTTAGCACTTACTCTCAGGATCAACCAAACCTTTTTAATAGCTTTGAATCAAACACTTTGAATGGAAGTTCTTATATGGAAGGCATACTGAAAATCCCAGACACAAGCTGTGCCCACGTAATAAAGTAGTTGTTTGGTCAGAGGTCGTTTAAAGTTGCAGTCTCCTCCAATCCATCGTGAACTAGTATCAGATAACTCCAATGGAGCCAAGAATAATTAAAGTTAAAACTCCAATCGCCACTAGTACCAGGATTATGATAATGATTTTTTTCTAGGGAAATAAAAAATAAAAGTAAACAAGCAAATAAATTCAAAATAAAATTAACCTAGCTAATTGAAATTAATTTGAATAATTAAGAAATTAGATTATACACTAATATATGCATCCAATTAATATTATTGTCATTTTAAAAATATTTCTATATGAGATATAAGAACAGAAATTAATTACCAAAACAAAACATGGACATTCGTTGCAGTAGTCATATAAATCAGTTAACATTTACCAAGCAGCAAAAAAATCCTACTTATTAAAAACAAAACAAAAATTGATAACATAAAATTTGAACAAAATCAAATACTAATGATAAAACAAAAAAAAAGACTTGAAGCCTAGTATATATTAATTATGAACTTATCCAATGTCTGTATATAAAAAGAACTTCAATAAATGAAACGCTGTAATGCTTCATGACTCATCAAACACACGAAATTTAGGGAACTGTTTTTATGAGTAGGTATTTGTAGTTACTGCTATATTTAAACCATCCCTGATCTTGAACTACTGACCAGAGGGAAGCCAGCCAATCAGCAACACCCTACCACGCACACAAAGAGATTTGTTATCACTCTTATAATACACCCACAGCTGAAAGTGTGTGTGTGTGTGCATGTGTGAAAGAGGGGTATTTTTCATGGATTTGAACCCAGCTGGCCAGCTCCAAGATTCGGAGCTTTACCACAGGGCCAATCTGTGCCCATTAAGAGGGAGACAAAAAATGGAATATACTCCAACAAGAAACAGTTTTACAACATAAGGCACTGAGCATGTTCACACATAGAGAAAAGTATTAATGTCAAGTTTTATAAAACGAATTTTGTATTGAGAAACTATACACATTCAGCATATGATATCAGTGCACACAAAAGACCTTGTCCTTACCCTTCTTGCTTTGCTCTGGTACACTAGTGCCTTCTTTGTGTCCTGTTTAGCAGCTTCTATGTAGTCCTTTGCATGTTCCACTTGATATTCAATTCTATCAATCATTTCTCCCTGGAAAAAGAGGAATAAATCAATAAATAAAATGTTAAAATCAATGCAAGAATAATTTTATTGAAATATGCATAACCGATACTTGAAACATCGATACTTGGTGAAACTCCGTAATAACAGAATTGAGGAAAAAAATAAATACAAACGTACACTTCAGAAATATTTCATTTATTAATAACCATGCTTTAACCAGTGAAGACAACATGATGCCCTTACTGACAAAACCATTGTCGTTAATGAATGAAGTACTTGTGAAACATACCATTGTCTTTGGGTTTTTTTCCCTCAATTCTGGAAATATGCACAAGTTTATTTTTTAAAACTCATGCCCACAAAGTTAGGTGACATTTCAGTGAAAACTGTAAAAAAAGAGTTGAATAAACAATACAGATCATTTCAGCATTTGAGAGAAATAAAAAAAGGGGCACAAAACACAATTAGCCTGATGATAAGACGAAGTACTGTCATAATATTATATGAAGTACGGACTATATCGAGGCAGATATATTTATAATAATGTATTGTTGTCGCCATCAAAACTCCTTAAAAATGTGAAAGCTAGCAAATAGTGCATGGAGCTCTTCAAATCTAAACGCTCATCAAAAACGATCTACAAATACAAAAAAATAACCCACAAAGCCAACTACAGTAAGTTTTGTCAGAAGAAAGTCCTAGCTGCCGTTGACAAATATATGCAATTATGTTTTCTATGAAACACGATAATTTCTAAATGATTATAACTAAAACTTTAGCATCATTTTCTCATCATCGTAATACAATAATTTCCAAAACGATTACTCCAAACGCACACAATAAAAAAAAATTATATACATAATTATTGATGTAAGAACAATGACATTAAGAATGCTTCAGTTAAGAAAAGTTCCTTCATACCATGATAAAAAGTTGTGATTATAAATACAAAAAAAAAATTGCATTGGAAAGCAATGTAGATCCCACTGCAAAAGGCACCACCATAAGGCTGTCACATTCAAAACACACCACTACTCCATACATGCTTTCCACAATCCATCTTGCGTATAAGGATAGCAGTTCTGTTTCAATAGTCTGATTGCACAGAAATCCATAAGCACTGCATCAGACAACTTTACTGGTATGTCTTCATATGGAATAGCATAAATACAGTTGCTTGATGCATGCAACAACTGAAGTGAGGTATGACTGGAAGCCTTATCTTGATGAACCCATACACCATTGGCCTCATTTCCAATTGGAGATCCTTTGCAGTTATGTTGCATACTATTGCCAAGGTGTACTTGGAAAGCTTTTGTTACAACTGGGGTATGACTTGTTAGAAGTCTCTTTCTGAATTGTCCTGATTCCCCAAGTTGATCCATATTCCTTTGTTATCAAATGCTGTTTAGTACAAGGGAAATACCCATCTTAGAAAATCTCAATATTCGATCTCAACACATCTTTATGATCTGAATGTATGAATATTTTGCATTAAAAAGGGTTGTTACATACTCTTCCCAAAATGATCAGTTATTGGGTGCAACACACAAGCTACGAAATGTTAAACAATGTCAAAATATAGTACTAATACATGCCATTCCACGTAGACTTTATATCGACTGTAAGTGTTACATAACTTGCTGATTTGAATATTCAAAATTGCTTTAATATAATGTAGTCTACCCTTTGTATTCTTCTAATTATGGCTTGACATGGTGGTAGACTGTTTAAATGTTCCTTGAACTTTTCATGGATGATTTGGTATTTATTTTGAATCTCTAAAATACCAAAAATTGTAAGCATTAACTGATGATCACAAATAAACTTGATAAAATGTTGTAATCTGTGTTTAATTGCAAAACGTGCCATAATAAGCTCATTTTCTAAGTTTTGAATTTTTTTATTTAACTGCTAGATGTAATGTAAGTACTAACAGTTAACATTTCTGTAAAACATATTAGCAATAATAGTGACAAGTACAATTGAATCGTATTATTATTTTATAAATTGTTTCTTGTCAAAACCTTTAAAACATATTGCATTTTTCTTCCAATTCACTTTGCCTTTTTTTTTATATGCATCAAAATCTGTCCAATAATAGTAGTTATAGACTACCGTCAACTACCATCAAGTCAACATTTTTCAGGAACTATTATTATTATTAGTAGTATTATTATTTTATAAATTGTTTCTTGTCAAAACCTATAAAATATATAGCATTTTTCTTCCAATTCACTTTACCTTTTTTTTTATATGCATCAAAATCTGTCCAATAATAGTAGTTATTGACTGCCGTCAACTACCATCAAGTCAACATTTTTCAGGAACGTAAGAATAAAGCTAGCCTAGTGAAAAATGTTAAAGTAATATGGGAAAGAAGTTAGGCTTCATAGATGAGTCAGTGTCAGGTGAGGGAAGATATCAATAAGTGTTAAAATTAAGTTACTTATCTCACTTTTTACATTTCCACAAGACCTGTATGAACATTCCTTAACATGTGTAACTTAAAGTTTTCAACGTATACCATCTCCTAGATTTAACACTTACTGATATCTTCCCTCACCTCAGCAACAGGAAGCAAACCATGTACCCTCAGATTCACAGACCAGGAGTGCGAACCACTAGGCCATGTCTTGTCTGTTAACAAAAATCTTTATTATATATTTTAAATCAGCTTACTTAATAACCACTAGGAGCACAAACATCACTGAAATGAATACTAGAAACCATCAGATAAAACATTTTCACCTGGCTCTCAACCAGCATCGCCATGTCCATGAACATATCGTGAAGCTCTCGAATGCTGCTCTCTAACTTGATTATATCATTGTGACGAGCCTCAATATCTGCCAGTGTTTGTTTGGCTTGTTGTGTTTCCATGATAATCTTCAGAGAGAGAGAAAAAAAAAAAAAATAATATATATATATACACAAAAATGAGTAATAAAACACCTAACATTTGTGATAAAACAGATCACTGAGAATGATGTTTATGATCGTTGTCAGATTCTTCGATTTATATACTGATAACTTTTTTAGAGAAAAAATAAATCATTTAATTAGAGAGAGGTTATTCCTCGCTTGAAGATCTTCTGATGGGGCTTCATTTCATTTTTGTCACAGAAGTAGAGAGCTAAGAAGGCTTAACAATGTAATACAACCTAATAGTATTCAGAAGCTAAACATTATAATTTTTTCTTTTTTGTAAATAAAGTTTGTGGGAAAAATTAATACTGAAGAAGGAGCTTTTTATTATCTGTTTGTTTTTAGTCAAGCACAAAGCTACACAATGGGATATATATCTGTACTATTCACATCACAGGTACTAAAACCCAGTTTTTAGCTTTATAAGTCTGCACACTTACTGCTGAGCCCGTGGGGAGCAGCCATGTTGGAAGAATAGTGTTGTTTGTTTGTTTTGAATTTCACGCAAAGCTACACGAGGGCTATCTGCGCTAGCCGTCCCTAATTCAGCAGTGTAAAAACTAGAGGGAAGACAGATAGTTATCACCACCCCCCGCCAACTCTTGGACTACTCTTTTACCAATAAATAGTGGGATTGACCATCACATTATAATGCCCCCATGGCGGAAAGGGCAAGCATGTTTGGTATGATGAGGATTCGAACCAACGGCCCACTAATTTCAAGTCGAGCTCCCTAAGCACCTGGCCATGCCGGGCCGGAGCAATAGTGAGTCTGGATGGAATAATTATTGATATTATAAAAATGAGTGAACTGAAGAAGTTCAAAAACTTGGTGCACATTTTTAAAATTATAGATACATAGTTATTTCAAACTTGTTTTTATCAAAAACCAAGCAGGCAGCATTTTTCACAGCTTAAAATTTTCGAAAGGCAAAATAAATTGATGATAATTTATGTTATAAAGACTTCCACTTAATCTGTTTGGTATTTATATTTAAATAATTATTTAAATAAATAATAATTAATATTAATAAATAAATAATAATTAATATTAACAAATAAATAATAATTAATATTAATAAATAAATAATAATTATTTAAATAATTAAATATATAAATAATTGAGAATGGAAGGATATAAAACTACAAATTCACTTTGACACTGCAACAAGTCAAAGTGCATGATTATCTTATCCCCACCTCATCAATTTACACTCCAAAACCTCTGGAGCAGGATTAACAAAAGGAAAACCATTCAATGTATAGTAAAAGATTGTGTGTTTATAATAAAAGTACAGGCAATTTTTTGTAAAAATAACAAACAGTTTGGATAATGCATGTGCATTAATTTTATTTATATTTTAGTCTATCTTTATAAAAATTTTAGTTTGTATGCTAATTGTATCAAGCATACAATATTTTTGTCAGATTACTATTTTAAGGCTTAAAATTTGTTTTGTTTGCTGAATTTCGCACAAGGCTACCTTAGGGCTATCTGCACAAGCCATTTTGAAGTAACAGACTATATTTGTTTGTTTGAAGTTAAGCACAAAGCTACATAATAGGCTATCTGTGTTCTGCCCACCATGGGTATCGAAAGCCGGTTTCTAGCATTGTAAGTCCGCAGACACACTGCTCTGCCACTGGGGGGAGGGGGAACAATGGACTAGAGGGAAGGCAGCTAGTTAACACCAACCACCAACTCTTAAGGACATTCTTGTCAGACCAAATAGATAGATTTAACAGTCACCCATATAATATACCCGTATCCTAAAAGCCCAGAATGTAGTCTTTGTTGCTTTTTAGGCACAAATCACAGACCAGCTTTGCTTCTCGAGATTTACAAATTATAGAATTCAATTTATTTCTAAGTTACATTTTGTTAAACAGTAAGCATAGAACTGGAGAAATTGATAGATGGCATTACCACTAAGTTACGCACTCAAACATCACACATTAAAATAATTGTCTGAGAGTATTACTATATAATATGAAGTTTTAAATGGGGAAATTGATAGATGTTATTTCTGTTAGTAAGTAAAACACATACACAAAAAAATACTTATTACATTTTGTGACTGGAAGAATTACCATAAATAAGAAGTTTATTTCTTCCCCTGAACTTTGAAACATATAAACAAATAAAAATGCATCTCTACAAAATTTTAAAACAAAGAAACAATTACCCCTTGTGTAAAAATGGCAGGATTGCCACTCTCCAACATGTCTTCCAGCTCATCATTTGTTGTCACTTTACCCGCTAAAAATTAAAAAAAAAATTGTGTAGAAAAACAATAAGTATCTCTAAAACTATGTAAGTAAAGTATGCGACAATAGACAAATCTTTAATTCTCGCTAAAAATAAAAAATGTTTTGTAGCAAAACAATAAGTATCTTTAAAAATAAATAAGTAAAGTATGTGATAACAGAAAAATCTTTAATTCCTGCTAAAAATAGTAAAAAAATTTGTAGCAAAACAATAAGTTTAAAAAAAAATAAGTAAATAACTAAAGTATGCGACAATAGACAAATCTTTAATTCTCGCTAAAAATAAAAAATAGTTTTGTAGCAAAACAATAAGTTTAAAAAAAAATAAGTAAATAACTAAAGTATGCGACAATAGACAAATCTTTAATTCTCGCTAAAAATAGTAAAAACTTTGTAGCAAAATAATAAGTTTTAAAAAATAAGTAAATAACTAAAGTATGCGACAATAGACAAATCTTTAATTCTCGCTAAAAATAGTAAAAACTTTGTAGCAAAATAATAAGTTTTAAAAAATAAGTAAATAAAGTATGCAACAATAGACAAATCTTTAATTCTACAGTATTAAGAAATGTTTTAAAAATGGGTATGTTCATATAAGTGTAAACAGTAATATGTTAAAGAATATTTCAACAACATGTCCAATATAAAGAAGTATATTGATATTCCTGTCACATTTAATATTGGGTGTCAGCAAGCACAAGAAAATAGGTATATGCAACTTTTTTATAAACATTTTTGCTAACGAATAATGAATTTCTTGATATATCTTAAACCATCTCCGCGAGATTCTGTTAGGTTTAATATAACACTAGTCCAACAGCAGTATCAACAATAAACACAAACAATCCACATAGTTTAGGTGACAACAATTAGAAAACAATTAAATAAAAAAAAACTTGTACAATACCAAGATTTACACGAGTTTTATTTATTTATTTTTAAGATCCAAAAAGAATTTGAATGTCACTATCCATTTTCTCACACTTTTATTATCTTTTTTTATTGTAACTAATATACACAACTGATGCTTACTGATCTCTAACTGTCGTTGAATTCGAGCTTTACATCTTTCTCTGTAGTCAGTCTGAGTTTTGTTGTAATCTGTCATCACTTCTACAAATTTCTGTGACAACATTGAATGCTGAAAAGAATGCTGAAGTGAATACTAGAAACCATCAAATAAAGATGTTGAACAAGTTAATTAAAATAAGTTTGTTAATATAATTTACAGAAACCCTGTGATGGGCTCCGCACGATGTTTAGTGTTTCTACAGGTCTGTGTATTTGTAAGCAAAACACAACTTAATTACAAACAGATTGCACTAAATCAACATTTACAATAAAAAGATGATGCACATTAACATTTACTGGCATTAAGTTTGTCAAAATTTAAAAAAATATTATTTCTTTTTCTCGCCAGTTGTCAAAGTAAAAGGCTTTTACTTATACTTCTTATTAGTATAAATATATACTGTATTGTTATTGGGCTTAGGATTCTTCTACAGTAGGTGTCTGTGACTTACTGATGATAAATTCAACAATAAATGAACAATCAGCATGCACTCCACTTGTTTTAAAAATAATATATATATTCAGAATAAGTTAAACGTATGTACAAAAAAATTCTTCACACTGTAGAGATTATAGGCATATCATAGACACTATATATATATATATATATATATAGTTCAAAACTCCACTTTGGCCTATTCAATTACTTTAGAATTTCACTTGACAAGCCAAACTATCTTCTCTATTACGATCGCACTGGCATTCTATGTGTGATTCACTTACAATTTTGGTGCAAGTTACCTATAATCGTTTGGTCTTCTTTCTTCTAAATATCCTCTGTTCCTTTTGTCAAAGTGCACTCAGGCTGATTCAATTACTTTAGAACCACGCTTTGACGGAATAATTATTTTTCTTATCTCCTTTTCTACTGTTAGTCTTACTCCAAAATATTAAACATTAGGCCTATGTCAATTGTTAGGCCTATCACTTCTACGGTAGTTACCTTGACCCCAAACTTTTCCTTGGTCCGTAACTTTACTCTTTTTTTGATATTTTCTGTCTGCTGCTTCCACTCATCTCACACTATTTATATCTTTATCACTTAATCATCTGCCCACCTTCTATATTCTCGACGTCAATGAAATTGCATGCAATGTTCGATAGTTTTAACACTAATGACTTATAAACACAACTTCCTACAATCATCTGCTTTTAACTCTTATTACAACAAAAACTAAACACTAATAAAATATTTACTCACAAAAATAAATTAATCAATAATATCTAAACTAAACAGTCTTTTATATCATGACAAAGTTAATAAACAATGTGTAAATGATGGCAATGGTTAAACAATTTTATATTTCAAGTAACTAAGAACTTTCAGAGTCATATCTGAAACAATTTATTAGATCTGTAATTCTTAAGTTGTTAAGCCTAATTCAGCAGCTGAATTTTTCTAAAACACAACATTACACAGCAACTTTTTTTTATACATTTTTCTTGAACACAAATTCTGCACTTTTAGTTGTTGTTTTCTTATAAACATACTTGTACAAAGCCTTCAAGAATTTTTTTTTTCTTTTTGTTAAGGTTAGTTTATTTTCCTGCCTCAAGTTATTATTGTTTTATAACAATTATAAATTTCTATCTTTTATAGAGCTTATTTCATAGTAACTTACAAAAGGATGTTGTTTTATTACGTTACTGCTCTAGTTCTGACAAGGAACAAATTTTGTGTAGTGTCAAAAAACATTTGAAAGTATAATAGCTACTTAAAAATAATTATGTACTAGTAATTTGTTTATTATATGCATGGTGTTCAGAGATGTCTTTTACTTACTACAGTGATCCTATATTTATATAGGATTTCAACAATGTAGCACTGTTGCTTTTAATGAATCCTGGGCTTATTCTTTTGACGTGCCCTCGTCCAGGGTTACTGATGAAGGGGAGGAATTCCTTGAAACCAGTATAAGTCAATGAGAAGAGCAAATTGAATGATAGACTGGGGTTTTACATTTATTTTTTGATAAGTTGTTCATTTCTTGACTTCTATGCCAGTCAACACTACTAACTACCAATTCATCAAATTAAACAGCACGATTTGACCCATGCTTAAAATGTATCCACAACCACAAAGTGTAGAACACAGTATATTTATTTTTGGTGGCATCGGGGCATAAACTATGGAACCTCAGCTCCACAGTTCAGTATGCTAACCACTAGGATACTCTTGGCCAGTGTACTAGTAACTAAGCCTCGTTTTTTTCCAATAGCATATCATTAAACATTTTAACACCTTTTTCTTCAGATGTATTTGAAATAGATGATCTGATTAAACCCAAAAAAACGTCTTTTATAGATTACTCAAGATCAGACAGACATGCTAAGTTTTTATCCCCAGGACTTTTTAGTTAAGTAACGAGGAAGAAGGCTTATAAGATATATAAAAGTTTCGTTTAGTATTCCATTCCAAATCATTCACTGGAATACAGAAAACATCATATCATACAAAGTTTAAAACTTATTGTGCTCTGTGTATAAATTCACATTTTTTTAAACCTTGTAATTTATAAAAATCATATGCATGAGGAAATAGTTTAATTAAAATACCAACTCATTTCACAATGATTTACCTGCGTCTTTCTAATGCGGAAGTCAGCTGACATCATCCTGGTTTGTTCTAACTGTTCTAGATTCTGCTCCATAACTAAAGGATGAATACAAAGTTATGAGAACATTATGAAAGGCTAAGAAACTGATAACAAGTAGCACATTGTAGTAAAAATATTAAATGAACGTGGGCTGTCTAATTATACATTCGAAGGGAAAATGTTGTTTCTACAAAAACCTTATTTACCTTTTAACTTGGTTCTCACTTTGTTTGCCGACTTTTTAATATCAGCCATTAGGTCTTCCAGCTCCTGCTTCACCTCTGTAGATACATAAAAACAAAAGTCTTTACATCAAAATTTTATTCTAATTGAATTAAAAATGTCAAATTGGTTTACCACTAAGGAAAAAAATTAAACAAATTAATATTTAGCTAATCAATTAGTTACTTTATGGAGTACAACTTAATACTTAGAATAAAACTTTTTATGAAATATCAAAATTCATTAGCTTAAAAAAAAAATCTAGATTTTAATTTCCTTTCATATTATGATTTTTTTTCGAAAAAGTTAGATTTGATAATTGTTTTTGATAATAGGTAATTGTTTAAACATTTTATAACTTGGTATAAAAGTTTATTTCCTGCAGTTGTATGTTTAAACAGGCTTTATAAACAATTTCACTGATTAGTTGAAATATTTTTAAGGTTTTTACATTCCTTTTCCCAAAAATTTCGAATTCAAGACATACGAGACAGTTTAAAATAATTCCTTCCCTCTCAACACCTTTATTATTGATTATTAAGTTACCATAGCCATCTGAGTAATATAACTTAAATATACTGTTCAACAAAGTTTTCACTCTTTGCCTATCTCAGGCATGATAAGTTTATCACAGTCTGAGATACAGTGTTGTTGTTTGTTCAACTTTGGTTTTAAGTTACGAATCAAGAATGTGTCCTTTTTCCTTAACGTCCATTCGTCTGTTGCCGAGTCTATTATTTTGAAACGTTCGATGTTAGGTTTCTCGCTGCCAGTCTTTGCTTAGATGGGTGATACTTGTTGGAAGGGCTATGTTCCTTAACTCTGGTTGCTAGGATTTGGGTTACTGACCCAAGGTAGCCATGCCTAGAACATGGACACGTGTATTGATACGCTATCAGTGATTTTTTGAAGGAGGTATTTTGACCTTAAAAAAAGGAAAAAAGTTGCATATATATTTGTTCAGTTTGAAAACTACTCTTAGGGTGACTCGGGGATAAGCTGATTGCAGAATGTTCTTGTGTTTTCTTTCTAGCTTGATGCCGTGAGAACCAGTGAAGGGTAATACTAAGGTGATAGGACATTTGGAAACATTGAAGTCAGGAATCTTGGGGTTGTAAAC
>NW_013666807.1:121633-127598 GCF_000517525.1 Limulus polyphemus
CCAAAAACTATGGTTTTTATCATTAAATGAAGATATGGCCTAAAGATGCTTTGCGGGCTTTACGGCATAAATACGTTTCATTTTCCCGGGCCTCTGGGTAGTCCCCCCCTCCCTTCTATTATAGTTGATGTAAACTGTGAAAGAATGTAGCATAAAAATAATATGTTTTTTTTTTCATATTATTATACACAAACGTTAAAACTGTTTGACGAAGAAAATAAAACAAATTTTATTTTACTTTGTCAATCTAATGTTAGTTCAGAATTTTTAACTTAGGTTGAATTTTTAATTTTTTATCTTTTTGTTGGTTATTAAAAACAAAAAAAACAGTAAAATTTACCACATTAGATAGGTTTAAATTAATATTACACAACTTCAACATAAATTTACTGTTTCAAGATCACAAATACATTGTTTTTTAAAAGAAGTCGCTCTGTGTTCATGTTTCATGTATCACCTCACCAATCTGAAATAATCCCAGGGTATTACTGTATTTTCCCATTACCAAGGTTTCTTAACCAATGTTTTTAGAATCTTATACAATTTAATAAAAACTCCATTACAAATTTTTGTATCATCTTTGAGAATTTTTTTTCTGGTAAGATGGTGAATTAGATACATATATATATTTTAATTATATGCTAAATTTGGAATAAGCACAGCTTACTTTCTTCTGTCTGAGGTGCTGAAAGAATAGCACTGTGTTTCTTCTTCACTTCCTCCACATTGGTTTGAATTTTTTCTATATTTTCTCTAATTTCTTCAACCTACGTTTCAACAAACTTCATATTAAAACGATGGATTTAGGAATTGTCTATTTTTACGAACACATTTAAACTATAGATACGCACGAAAAACACACCTCTGAATAAAAAATGTCATGTTTACCTTCAAATTGTTTAATATACAAATGAAATATCTGGAAAAGTGAACTGGTGTATAGATACAAGTTTACAATAAAAATATTAACAATTGCCAATATAAACTAATATTTTTTTATCTGAAATCATTATACACATAATAATTAATTTAAGTACCAGATAGAACTACCATAAACATTTGAACTTTACTCACCATAAATAAAACAAACTGTATTTGAAAAATAAGTAACATTAATCAATCCTTCATTTTGATAAATATAAGGAGATCTATAAATTGCTCTCCTCAGAACAAAAAACACAAGGAATAAAAAAAAATTTAAATTCTAACACGGGTTTACATTGTGATTGTTCAGGAACTGCTGCAAATCTAATTTAAAAAATCATTTACAAGACCTTTAACACACTTAAGAGTCCTTTTGCAGTTTGTCATAACGATATGCACATATAAACCTTAAGCAGAATTTGTTGTGATTTTGTAGCTGACATCCAAAATAATAGCTCATTCTCCCACAATTCACTATCCAAGCTTCGACTGTACTCAGAATAAAAGCTTATAAGTATTGCATAAAAACATAGCTAATAATCCATATTATAAGTTCATAATTTTATAAGGAAATATTTTTAAAAATCCTGAATTTCCCCTAGTGTGTAAATTGTGACATTTTCTCTCTAGGCAACCCCCTCTTCTCTAATTTATTTGCCACCCCTCCAAGAAATATGAAATTTACTGTAAATTACTCATTATAATATTGTCATCACTCAGGAAAAGCATAATTTTCATAGCATTCAATCATATTTGGTTACAAAGCAATAAAACAGAAAATCAGACCCTCTTCTGATGCCCATTTGTTATATCCTCTGTTTCAGAAATTGCCAATAGTTCTCTCTGACATTCAATACTACATTATTTATATCCAACAGAAAGCCAAGGTTTCATCTATTAAATGACTTATTATATTACATTGTTTTCTGTACAGAGAATTGTAAATATTGCTTTCAGTACAAGCTTGATTCCCTTGGGAAACACATCCACTAGCTTACATGAATTTGTAATGGCTCTTGTCACATAGTTAGAAAGCCAGAAAAATTGTGATAGTCATGGGATATTGTCTACTTTGGTGCATTATTTAATCAAATAAAAATTATTTAGTGCAATACTACCATTAGTATAAAAAAAGTAAGGTTAAGTGTCATTGACAGCAAAAAAAAATAAGGTCAATGTAATTATTCCATCTGTAAGTTAATAAATAAAGACAATTAAAAATGATACCATTTTATGGTACATACCTCGTGTAATTAACAATTACCTAACGTGACAAACAATCTGATCAAAAATACAGCAACCCTTCCCAATCATATTTATAGCTTTTACTAATCCACTGACAATAATTAATCCAATTATATCTATCAATACAATATACTGTCAACTTTTTTTTTTCATTGTTTTGACACAAACTTTCAATAACAACAGATGCGTGTCATTGGTACCGACATACTCTTGGCAGCAAAATTGGAATGAGCATGCTGATTAGCTTATGCCTATATAATGTATGCCAAGAATGGATAAAGTGTCTCGATGGTTTGATTGGCTTACACTGTGAGTTTAGAAACCAAGTGTTATGATACTATTTGTTGCCTTTGACACAGCTGGTGAACGACCGAGCTGAAAATAAGGTTGAAAATGAACAATTTTTGGTGATGAAACTCCACAA
This sequence comes from Limulus polyphemus, assembly GCF_000517525.1. NCBI lineage: Eukaryota > Metazoa > Arthropoda > Merostomata > Xiphosura > Limulidae > Limulus > Limulus polyphemus. The sequence goes on from NW_013666807.1 coordinate 124,227, forward strand.
TCTTCAATAATTAATTTTGAAAAATATTAAAGAAATTGGATAATTGCACAATTTCATTATCAATAAAAAACACATCAACTTCTATTTGGAAAAATGTAAATTTTATTGCACTGTTCAGCAGGGTGAATTTAATTTGTGAGTAAAAAACATCTTGTTTGGAAAAAAAAAAGTTTAAATGGGACTTTACGTTTAAAAAAATAAGTAAATTACAACACTAATGTAGTTATAAACTCAGCAAATGGTACTCGGTGATATATTAACATACATAGGAATACCAGAGCTAATACACAGTAAAAATTATGCTTCATACTTTTAGTTTTTCAGCTTTGAATACAATAAAGAGTTTCATTAAATTACAACACCAATGTAGTTATAAAACTCAGCAAATGGTACTCAGTGAAATATCAACATATGTAGGAGTACCAGAGCTAATAAAGCTAATACACAGTAAAAATTATGCTTCATACTTTTTGTTTTTCAGCTTTGAATACAATAAATAGTTTCACCTCTTGGAAGAACTCTTCCATGTGTTTCTCACACGTGCTGTCTTCCACAGAAACAGCCACATCATCATCCCCTTGAGCCTATGAAAGAAAAAAAACGTTCATGTAAAAAAAACTGATTCTTTAATTATAACAAAGATAATGACACATTACTTGCACAATCATCGTTAAGATGCTAAAGAAAAAAATTAGTTATTACAGAACAGATACATGTAAAGGGGAAAATTTCAAATCTAATTTCAATTTACTTTCATTAATGTACTATGTACAGAAAGGTTTAGGTTTAATGTTTACAGTCCATATAATCATATATTTAAAGAACCTGATCAAAACTACAACACTTATAAGTAACGACTTAAAGGTAGCATAATCAAACAAACATTACAGGATGTCAACAGCTTGTTCTCCATACAAGTTGACAAAAAATGTTTAAAACTAGGAACATTATAGAAAGATAACTATTTATTTTTTGGTTTTAAAAAGCTAATTATAACAAATACAAGTATATACTTACTAGCATGCAGTCACACACATAAAACTCGTGAACCTTCTAAAAAAATTAGGTCTGCTATTTCATAAACGTTAGAAAGATAAATGTAAAATATTTGAATTTAATAAAACAAAAAATAAAATATCAAAGGTTTCATAAGTGAATAAATTTGTGTCTAACTTAATGTTGCTAAAAATGTCAACCTTTTCAAGATTTTTTAGACTAGCATCATTTCTTTTCCAAATGGCATTTATATTTTTAGTCTTACAATATTTCCTTAAACAGAGTAATTATTTAGTTTCATTTAGTTTGGTTAAGACTTATGTTATGACCACTCGGTTTAATATTAGTGTTAGGTTTAACTTCTGTTTTTAGGTAACAGTAGTAATAGGTTACTAAAGTTATTTAAAAAGATATTAAAACAATGAATTATCACAAATTTTGGTTATTTAAGAAGGAGAATTTATTTATTTCAGGAGTTAAAATTAATGTTTCTATCATTTGGTAGGTGCTGGGGATTTAATAGATTAGCAATTAGTTACTTGTATCGAGAAATGTATACAAAGATACTGGTCTACTTCTATGTGTCTTTAATTAATAAACAATGCTAACTTCAATTGATTTTATGCATGTACTGTTTCTGGAGAGAGGGTATCAGTCATTTAATGTTTGAACTCTATATAGTTATTAAACGTTGGTGGAAGCATTTCTAAGAATCTATGAATGAAAGCAAAGAAGAATATGTTACAATATGTCACTACATCTGTCATGTCCAGTGCTAACGAGACCTTTTGCTCAATAACAGGGTTCATCAGGCTGGCTACGTTGTGACAGATGTAACAGTTGTCTAGGCACTATTTATATTATCATTTTTTTGTGGGCAATGAAGCTTACGGTGTGAACTAGGTTAAGTTAAATGTCATTATTATAAACTTTATTTAAGTCATGTCCAGTGCTAACGAGACCTTTTCCTCAATAACAGGGTTCATCAGGCTGGCTACGTTGTGACAGATGTAACAGTTGTCTGGGCACTATTTATATTATCATTTTTTTGTGGGCAATGAATCTTACGGTGTGAACTAGGTTAAGTTAAATGTCATTATTATAAACTTTATTTAAGTCATTTACAACTCCGATTTTAGGGTAGATGTTAATAACAAATTATCATTTATTCGTGTGTAAGTACTTCTCCATTTCTACACTTTTATTTATAAAGTAACTCTGGTACAAACTAATGAACTTTGTACTTATGTTTCAAATCTTTCCATGTCATTTTTTTAGTTCTGATCAAATAATTAACACACATGGGACAAGTATAATTTAGTGAAATTCTAGTAACCAGTTGTTGTTTTTTTTTCAATAATTAATTAAATTATTAAAAATTTATCTTTTGTATGACTTGCATTACTTTATCACATTTTCTACTTACAGTTACAGTAAAGTAAGTAAAAAGTAAAATCAAAACTACTTTTAAGTATTTCAGGACAAAATTATTTGAGCAAGTAAACATTATTAGTCTACTATTTTAATCATATTTATAAGTAAACAAACTAACGTTATGTATTCTTCAAATTTCCTAAAAGTCTTTTTTCACAACACATTAAAAGAATAATTTTTTATTGTTTACCCTTCATAAGCTGGAATTACAAATATTAGCTTACTACATTTTGAGTGCTTTCTTATCTTTTAAGTTTCAATAAGATTTTAAAAAGAAATTACCAGTGGCTTCATTCTGTTACTGAACATTGGCAGTTATAAAGTAAATTCTTATTAGTACCAATATTTTTGAAACAAGTGCCAAAACTATATATTTAGTACTAGACAAAATACCAGATAATGTAAACAATACACTAAAATGATAGGTCCTTAAACCTGTTGATTGTTTTTTCTGGTCGGGGTTGTGAAATCTCTCATCCAGTGTTATTAATGTATCAGACCATGTTTCATAAGTTGGTTTTTCTGTATCAGGGTAATTTTTTTTTTCTTACCAAAAAATGAAATGTTTATTATGTCATGGAATAAAGAATTAATGAAAACAATAGTTATTTTTGCTCAAAGGGAACTAAAGTGTCTTAAGTGCATCTAAAGCATTAAAATATCTTATTTTGTAATGGAAACCAATGTAAGCAGCAAACTTAAAACCCTCGTATCTCATAAAATACCATGATTAATTTAATTATAGTTTGACACTCACTCAAGCAACCTTTTCAGTTTTTTGAACATTTGCTAATAAAATATATAACAACAACATAAATAAAAATATAAAAATTACCTTTATATATACACCTGGAAAAAAGTTAAGCACCCCCGTGTTTTTTTCAAGTGATTCAGATTCGACGTTCTTGTGACTGATTATAAATTACCATTCAATCTAAACGT
>NW_013666807.1:128495-130334 GCF_000517525.1 Limulus polyphemus
ACGTTTAGATTGAATGGTAATTTATAATCAGTCACAAGAACGTCGAATCTGAATCACTTGAAAAAAACACGGGGGTGCTTAACTTTTTTCCAGGTGTATACTTAGAAGTTATGAATGTGAACAATCACTTTACAAGTTTGATCTATTACCTGGTGGTCTGACAAAATTAGGACTTTATTGTGCCATAAAGCTTATGAAATAAGCATTCAGGATTACCATGGAAATTTAACCCTGAAGTACACTTCATCAAGATAAAACCAAGGTAGAACTGACATTCCCAAAATGAGGAGTGTCACACTGTGGTCTAACCAAATTAGAGAACAGACTTAACATAGTTTCTTTATAACACCTGCATGAATGTGATTACCTGTACACATGAGCAAAAAAACTATATGTAATACAACATTACATTTATGTTGATAGAGGAGTCATGAAAATAGGATACATCAAATCAAAAATGAGGTGTGACAAGTAAAAATTGCCAACATATATATATACACACTCTTATAAAAAATCATAAATTTTGGGTTTAAAAATACCTAAGTCGGGAAATTTAGTTTTTAACCATTATTTAGGGATTTATCCTTAAATGGTAGAGTAATTACCTTTTAAATGACATGATACCTCATTATTCATAGGAGTCATGAGTTTTTACATTTAATGTCTAAAATTAACAAAGCTATGACTGTGTGTTGTTGGAAAGGTTAGTCAAATTTATAAGTAAACCAACTTATGAAACATGCCCATTACTTACATTATTAGTTTTATTGTGTTACTTGTCTATTATTTATTGTAATAGCAAACGATTGATAGGCAACTGGAATAGATTGCCTACGTTCAGAATGGTAGAACTTAGAACTAGAAGCTGCAACATTGAGAATAAGGTCGTAGTACTAGTAGAAAATGGGATAACCTAGCTGGGCCAACGGCCACTTTTTAACATTTGGAAATGAAAAGTATAAACAGGCCAGAAATACTAATAGAAGTTTTAACACTAGTAATAGTAGTAGTATACCGCTTTCAAGGCAGCAAGCCGGTCCTTTGTCATTGTGAATGTAATACCACTGGCACTAATGGTCTGAAACTGGAAGAAGTCATTTAAAATTCATAGCACCAATTCATTTAAAAATTTTCCTAGCTAATGTAACAGAAAACACTAACATTTTATATAAAGTTAATTCTAACATTTTTGGTAGTGATTATACTTTCTAGCGACAATCGATTTTCTGTCAGAAAACATAGATAACACACAGCGCCATCTAATTATATTTACAAATGAAAATGATTTTCTTTAATATATTTATTTAAAAGTTATGGTGAAACCATATACATGTACATTTCCTCCTCTGATATGTAATTAACGTTCATATTGTAAAGTAGTTTTATTAAGTATACTTAGAACAAAACACAAATAAAAACTAACGGTTATCTTTTTTAATGTTTGGAATTCAAATAAGAACAAAATATATAAAAATTTCATGTGGTCAACGATACGGTAAAAAGACACTGGAGTGGTTGGATGGAGGCATACGACCAGGATATTTTTTTTTAAGGAGGGAGCTTTCTTTCAATATATCAATTTGTAAATGATATATTATAGTTAATAAGTGTCTCTCAAGTATATTATAAGGGTAACAGATCGTAGAACAAAAAATAACTGTATTTCTCATTGCTTTAACACAGTTCATATTAATAATGCCTGGAGACGGCTTGAATGGGTAATGAAGAAAAACTTTAATATAAGTTTAACATAACAGCAAATGGACAACGTTTCGAGAAGGTTTTGTCATCATCAGGTACAAAACCTTGTACATTTGCTGTTATGTTAAACTTATATTA